>NW_025956792.1:0-30841 GCF_023159225.1 Perognathus longimembris pacificus | reverse complement strand
GTAAAGGTAATTACACAGGGGAAAGGATTATGTACTGGGAACTCCTCAGAAGAATCTGATTTTTGGTGAGGGGAGAGAGATAAAAACTCATTTATTAACGGCATGAACATGCTGCGTAGATAGCTGTTTATCAGTAAATATCTCCACTGAGATTAAGAAAAGCAGTAGGCTTAATAAATTAAGTACTTCCTGGTATGGTTACTGTAATGGTAACTCCCCAAAAGAATCGGATTGTGGTGAGGGAACAGAGAAAAAATATCATTTAGGACCTGCACTTACGAAGGGGGTAGGCAGCTGTATAACAGGGAGTAAACCTTCTGAGAATAAAACAGCTGGAGCTTGTTAAGGTAATTACACAGGGGAAAGGATAATGTACTGGGAACTCCTCAGAAGAATCTGATTTTTGGTGAGGGGAGAGAGATAAAAGCTCATTTATTAACGGCATGAACATGCTGCGTAGATAGCTGTTTATCAGTAAATATCTCCACTGAGATTAAGAAAAGCAGTAGCTTAATAAATTAAGTACTTCCTGGTATGGTTACTGTAATGGTAACTCCCCAAAAGAATCGGATTGTGGTGAGGGAACAGAGAAAAAATATCATTTAGGACCTGCACTTACGAAGGGGCTAGGCAGCTGTATATCAGGGAGTAAACCTTCGGAGAATAAAAACAGCTGGAGCTTGTTAAGATAATTTCACAGGGGAAAGGATAATGTACTGGGAACTCCATGGAAGAATCTGATTTGTGGTGAGGGGGAGAGAGATAAAAGCTCATTTAGGAACGACATGAACATGGTACGAACATAGCTGTTTCTCACTAAATATCTCCCCTGAGGTTAAGAAAAGCAGTAGCTTAATAAATTTAGTACTTCCTGGTATGTTTACTGTACTGGTAACTCCCCATAAGAATCTCGATTGTGGTGAGGGAACAGAGAAAAAAGCTCATTTAGGACCTTCACTTACGAAGGGGGTAGGCAGCTGTATATCAGGGAGTAAACCTTCTGAGATAAAAACAACTGGAGCTTGTTAAGGTAATTAGACATGGGAAAGGATAATGTACTGGGAACTCCTCAGAAGAATCTGATTTTTGGTGAGGGGAGAGAGATAAAAGGTCATTTAGGAACGACATGAACATGCTGCGTAGGTAGCTGTTTATCAGTAAATATCTCCAGTGAGATTAAGAAAAGCAGTAGCTTAATAAATTAGGTACTTCTTGGTATGGTTACTGTACTGGTATCTCCCCAAAAGAATCTGGATTGTGGTGAGGGAACAGAGAAAAAAGCTCATTTAGGAACTGCACTTACGAAGGGGGTAGGCAGCTGTATATCAGGGAGTAAACCTTCTGAGAATAAAAACAGCTGGAGCTTGTTAAGGTAATTACACAGGGGAAGGGATAATGTACTGGGAACTCCTCAGAAGAATCTGATTTGTGGTGAGGGGAGAGAGAAAGAAGCTCATTTAGGAACGACATGAACATGCTGCGTACGTAGATGTTTATCAGTAAATATCTCCACTGAGATTAAGAAAAGCAGTAGCTTAATAAATTAAGTACTTCCTGGTATGTTTACTGTACTGGTAACTCCCCAAAAGAATCTGGATTGTGGTGAGGGAACAGAGAGAAAAAGCTCATTTAGGACCTGCACTTACGAAGGGGGTAGGCAGCTGTATATCAGGGAGTAAACCTTCTGAGAATAAAAACAGCTGGAGCTTGTAAAGGTAATTACACAGGGGAAAGGATTATGTACTGGGAACTCCTCAGAAGAATCTGATTTTTGGTGAGGGGAGAGAGATAAAAGCTCATTTATTAACGGGCATGAACATGCTGCGTAGATAGCTGTTTATCAGTAAATATCTCCACTGAGATTAAGAAAAGCAGTAGCTTAATAAATTAAGTACTTCCTGGTATGGTTACTGTAATGGTAACTCCCAAAAGAATCGGATTGTGGTGAGGGAACAGAGAAAAAATATCATTTAGGACCTGCACTTACGAAGGGGGTAGGCAGCTGTATAACAGGGAGTAAACCTTCTGAGAAATAAAACAGCTGGAGCTTGTTAAGGTAATTACACAGGGGAAAGGATAATGTACTGGGAACTCCTCAGAAGAATCTGATTTTTGGTGAGGGGAGAGAGATAAAAGCTCATTTATTAACGGCATGAACATGCTGCGTAGATAGCTGTTTATCAGTAAATATCTCCACTGAGATTAAGAAAAGCAGTAGCTTAATAAATTAAGTACTTCCTGGTATGGTTACTGTAATGGTAACTCCCCAAAAGAATCGGATTGTGGTGAGGGAACAGAGAAAAAATATCATTTAGGACCTGCACTTACGAAGGGGCTAGGCAGCTGTATATCAGGGAGTAAACCTTCGGAGAATAAAAACAGCTGGAGCTTGTTAAGATAATTTCACAGGGGAAAGGATAATGTACTGGGAACTCCATGGAAGAATCTGATTTGTGGTGAGGGGAGAGAGATAAAGCTCATTTAGGAACGACATGAACATGGTACGAACATAGCTGTTTCTCACTAAATATCTCCCCTGAGGTTAAGAAAAGCAGTAGCTTAATAATTTAGTACTTCCTGGTATGTTTACTGTACTGGTAACTCCCCATAAGAATCTCGATTGTGGTGAGGGAACAGAGAAAAAAGCTCATTTAGGACCTTCACTTACGAAGGGGGTAGGCAGCTGTATATCAGGGAGTTAAACCTTCTGAGAATAAAAACAACTGGAGCTTGTTAAGGTAATTAGACATGGGAAAGGATAATGTACTGGGAACTCCTCAGAAGAATCTGATTTTTGGTGAGGGGAGAGAGATAAAAGGTCATTTAGGAACGACATGAACATGCTGCGTAGGTAGCTGTTTATCAGTAAATATCTCCAGTGAGATTAAGAAAAGCAGTAGCTTAATAAATTAGGTACTTCTTGGTATGGTTACTGTACTGGTATCTCCCCAAAAGAATCTGGATTGTGGTGAGGGAACAGAGAAAAAAGCTCATTTAGGAACTGCACTTACGAAGGGGGTAGGCAGCTGTATATCAGGGAGTAAACCTTCTGAGATAAAAACAGCTGGAGCTTGTTAAGGTAATTACACAGGGGAAAGGATAATGTACTGGGAACTCCTCAGAAGAATCTGATTTGTGGTGAGGGGAGAGAGAAAGAAGCTCATTTAGGAACGACATGAACATGCTGCGTACGTAGATGTTTATCAGTATATATCTCCACTGAGATTAAGAAAAGCAGTAGCTTAATAAATTAAGTACTTCCTGGTATGTTTACTGTACTGGTAACTCCCCAAAAGAATCTGGATTGTGGTGAGGGAACAGAGAAAAAAGCTCATTTAGGACCTGCACTTACGAAGGGGGGTAGGCAGCTGTATATCAGGGAGTAAACCTTCTGAGAATAAAAACAGCTGGAGCTTGTAAAGGTAATTACACAGGGGAAAGGATTATGTACTGGGAACTCCTCAGAAGAATCTGATTTTTGGTGAGGGGAGAGAGATAAAAGCTCATTTATTAACGGCATGAACATGCTGCGTAGATAGCTGTTTATCAGTAAATATCTCCACTGAGATTAAGAAAAGCAGTAGCTTAATAAATTAAGTACTTCCTGGTATGGTTACTGTAATGGTAACTCCCCAAAAGAATCGGATTGTGGTGAGGGAACAGAGAAAAAAATATCATTTAGGACCTGCACTTACGAAGGGGGTAGGCAGCTGTATAACAGGGAGTAAACCTTCTGAGAAATAAAACAGCTGGAGCTTGTTAAGGTAATTACACAGGGGAAAGGATAATGTACTGGGAACTCCTCAGAAGAATCTGATTTTTGGTGAGGGGAGAGAGATAAAAGCTCATTTATTAACGGCATGAACATGCTGCGTAGATAGCTGTTTATCAGTAAATATCTCCACTGAGATTAAGAAAGCAGTAGCTTAATAAATTAAGTACTTCCTGGTATGGTTACTGTAATGGTAACTCCCCAAAAGAATCGGATTGTGGTGAGGGAACAGAGAAAAATATCATTTAGGACCTGCACTTACGAAGGGGCTAGGCAGCTGTATATCAGGGAGTAAACCTTCGGAGAATAAAAACAGCTGGAGCTTGTTAAGATAATTTCACAGGGGAAAGGATAATGTACTGGGAACTCCATGGAAGAATCTGATTTGTGGTGAGGGGAGAGAGATAAAAGCTCATTTAGGAACGACATGAACATGGTACGAACATAGCTGTTTCTCACTAAATATCTCCCCTGAGGTTAAGAAAAGCAGTAGCTTAATAAATTTAGTACTTCCTGGTATGTTTACTGTACTGGTAACTCCCCATAAGAATCTCGATTGTGGTGAGGGAACAGAGAAAAAAGCTCATTTAGGACCTTCACTTACGAAGGGGGTAGGCAGCTGTATATCAGGGAGTAAACCTTCTGAGAATAAAAACAACTGGAGCTTGTTAAGGTAATTAGACATGGGAAAGGATAATGTACTGGGAACTCCTCAGAAGAATCTGATTTTTGGTGAGGGGAGAGAGATAAAAGGTCATTTAGAACGACATGAACATGCTGCGTAGGTAGCTGTTTATCAGTAAATATCTCCAGTGAGATTAAGAAAGCAGTAGCTTAATAAATTAGGTACTTCTTGGTATGGTTACTGTACTGGTATCTCCCCAAAGAATCTGGATTGTGGTGAGGGAACAGAGAAAAAAGCTCATTTAGGAACTGCACTTACGAAGGGGGTAGGCAGCTGTATATCAGGGAGTAAACCTTCTGAGAATAAAAACAGCTGGAGCTTGTTAAGGTAATTACACAGGGGAAAGGATAATGTACTGGGAACTCCTCAGAAGAATCTGATTTGTGGTGAGGGGAGAGAGAAAGAAGCTCATTTAGGAACGACATGAACATGCTGCGTACGTAGATGTTTATCAGTAAATATCTCCACTGAGATTAAGAAAAGCAGTAGCTTAATAAATTAAGTACTTCCTGGTATGTTTACTGTACTGGTAACTCCCCAAAAGAATCTGGATTGTGGTGAGGGAACAGAGAAAAAAGCTCATTTAGGACCTGCACTTACGAAGGGGGTAGGGCAGCTGTATATCAGGGAGTAAACCTTCTGAGAATAAAAACAGCTGGAGCTTGTAAAGGTAATTACACAGGGGAAAGGATTATGTACTGGGAACTCCTCAGAAGAATCTGATTTTTGGTGAGGGGAGAGAGATAAAAGCTCATTTATTAACGGCATGAACATGCTGCGTAGATAGCTGTTTATCAGTAAATATCTCCACTGAGATTAAGAAAAGCAGTAGCTTAATAAATTAAGTACTTCCTGGTATGGTTACTGTAATGGTAACTCCCCAAAAGAATCGGATTGTGGTGAGGGAACAGAGAAAAAATATCATTTAGGACCTGCACTTACGAAGGGGGTAGGCAGCTGTATAACAGGGAGTAAACCTTCTGAGAAATAAAACAGCTGGAGCTTGTAAGGTAATTACACAGGGGAAAGGATAATGTACTGGGAACTCCTCAGAAGAATCTGATTTTTGGTGAGGGGAGAGAGATAAAAGCTCATTTATTAACGGCATGAACATGCTGCGTAGATAGCTGTTTATCAGTAAATATCTCCACTGAGATTAAGAAAAGCAGTAGCTTAATAAATTAAGTACTTCCTGGTATGGTTACTGTAATGGTAACTCCCCAAAAGAATCGGATTGTGGTGAGGGAACAGAGAAAAAATATCATTTAGGACCTGCACTTACGAAGGGGCTAGGCAGCTGTATATCAGGGAGTAAACCTTCGGAGAATAAAAACAGCTGGAGCTTGTTAAGATAATTTCACAGGGGAAAGGATAATGTACTGGGAACTCCATGGAAGAATCTGATTTGTGGTGAGGGGAGAGAGATAAAAGCTCATTTAGGAACGACATGAACATGGTACGAACATAGCTGTTTCTCACTAAATATCTCCCCTGAGGTTAAGAAAAGCAGTAGCTAATAAATTTAGTACTTCCTGGTATGTTTACTGTACTGGTAACTCCCATAAGAATCTCGATTGTGGTGAGGGAACAGAGAAAAAAGCTCATTTAGGACCTTCACTTACGAAGGGGGTAGGCAGCTGTATATCAGGGAGTAAACCTTCTGAGAATAAAAACAACTGGAGCTTGTTAAGGTAATTAGACATGGGAAAGGATAATGTACTGGGAACTCCTCAGAAGAATCTGATTTTTGGTGAGGGGAGAGAGATAAAAGGTCATTTAGGAACGACATGAACATGCTGCGTAGGTAGCTGTTTATCAGTAAATATCTCCAGTGAGATTAAGAAAAGCAGTAGCTTAATAAATTAGGTACTTCTTGGTATGGTTACTGTACTGGTATCTCCCCAAAAGAATCTGGATTGTGGTGAGGGAACAGAGAAAAAAGCTCATTTAGGAACTGCACTTACGAAGGGGGTAGGCAGCTGTATATCAGGGAGTAAACCTTCTGAGAATAAAAACAGCTGGAGCTTGTTAAGGTAATTACACAGGGGAAAGGATAATGTACTGGGAACTCCTCAGAAGAATCTGATTTGTGGTGAGGGGAGAGAAAGAAGCTCATTTAGGAACGACATGAACATGCTGCGTACGTAGATGTTTATCAGTAAATATCTCCACTGAGATTAAGAAAAGCAGTAGCTTAATAAATTAAGTACTTCCTGGTATGTTTACTGTACTGGTAACTCCCCAAAAGAATCTGGATTGTGGTGAGGGAACAGAGAAAAAAGCTCATTTAGGACCTGCACTTACGAAGGGGGTAGGCAGCTGTATATCAGGGAGTAAACCTTCTGAGAATAAAAACAGCTGGAGCTTGTAAAGGTAATTACACAGGGGAAAGGATTATGTACTGGGAACTCCTCAGAAGAATCTGATTTTTTGGTGAGGGGAGAGAGATAAAAACTCATTTATTAACGGCATGAACATGCTGCGTAGATAGCTGTTTATCAGTAAATATCTCCACTGAGATTAAGAAAAGCAGTAGCTTAATAAATTAAGTACTTCCTGGTATGGTTACTGTAATGGTAACTCCCAAAAGAATCGGATTGTGGTGAGGGAACAGAGAAAAAAATATCATTTAGGACCTGCACTTACGAAGGGGGTAGGCAGCTGTATAACAGGGAGTAAACCTTCTGAGAAATAAAACAGCTGGAGCTTGTTAAGGTAATTACACAGGGGAAAGGATATGTACTGGGAACTCCTCAGAAGAATCTGATTTTTGGTGAGGGGAGGAGAGATAAAAGCTCATTTATTAACGGCATGAACATGCTGCGTAGATAGCTGTTTATCAGTAAATATCTCCACTGAGATTAAGAAAAGCAGTAGCTTAATAAATTAAGTACTTCCTGGTATGGTTACTGTAATGGTAACTCCCCAAAAGAATCGGATTGTGGTGAGGGAACAGAGAAAAAATATCATTTAGGACCTGCACTTACGAAGGGGCTAGGCAGCTGTATATCAGGAGTAAACCTTCGGAGAATAAAAACAGCTGGAGCTTGTTAAGATAATTTCACAGGGGAAAGGATAATGTACTGGGAACTCCATGGAAGAATCTGATTTGTGGTGAGGGGAGAGAGATAAAAGCTCATTTAGGAACGACATGAACATGGTACGAACATAGCTGTTTCTCACTAAATATCTCCCCTGAGGTTAAGAAAAGCAGTAGCTTAATAAATTTAGTACTTCCTGGTATGTTTACTGTACTGGTAACTCCCCATAAGAATCTCGATTGTGGTGAGGGAACAGAGAAAAAAGCTCATTTAGGACCTTCACTTACGAAGGGGGTAGGCAGCTGTATATCAGGGAGTAAACCTTCTGAGAATAAAACAACTGAGCTTGTTAAGGTAATTAGACATGGGAAAGGATAATGTACTGGGAACTCCTCAGAAGAATCTGATTTTGGTGAGGGGAGAGAGATAAAAGGTCATTTAGGAACGACATGAACATGCTGCGTAGGTAGCTGTTTATCAGTAAATATCTCCAGTGAGATTAAGAAAAGCAGTAGCTTAATAAATTAGGTACTTCTTGGTATGGTTACTGTACTGGTATCTCCCCAAAAGAATCTGGATTGTGGTGAGGGAACAGAGAAAAAAGCTCATTTAGGAACTGCACTTACGAAGGGGGTAGGCAGCTGTATATCAGGGAGTAAACCTTCTGAGAATAAAAACAGCTGGAGCTTGTTTAAGGTAATTACACAGGGGAAAGGATAATGTACTGGGAACTCCTCAGAAGAATCTGATTTGTGGTGAGGGGAGAGAGAAAGAAGCTCATTTAGGAACGACATGAACATGCTGCGTACGTAGATGTTTATCAGTAAATATCTCCACTGAGATTAAGAAAAGCAGTAGCTTAATAAATTAAGTACTTCCTGGTATGTTTACTGTACTGGTAACTCCCCAAAAGAATCTGGATTGTGGTGAGGGAACAGAGAAAAAAGCTCATTTAGGACCTGCACTTACGAAGGGGGTAGGCAGCTGTATATCAGGGAGTAAACCTTCTGAGAATAAAAACAGCTGGAGCTTGTAAGGTAATTACACAGGGGAAAGGATTATGTACTGGGAACTCCTCAGAAGAATCTGATTTTTGGTGAGGGGAGAGAGATAAAAGCTCATTTATTAACGGCATGAACATGCTGCGTAGATAGCTGTTTATCAGTAAATATCTCCACTGAGATTAAGAAAAGCAGTAGCTTAATAAATTAAGTACTTCCTGGTATGGTTACTGTAATGGTAACTCCCCAAAAGAATCGGATTGTGGTGAGGGAACAGAGAAAAAATATCATTTAGACCTGCACTTACGAAGGGGGTAGGCAGCTGTATAACAGGGAGTAAACCTTCTGAGAAATAAAACAGCTGGAGCTTGTTAAGGTAATTACACAGGGGAAAGGATAATGTACTGGGAACTCCTCAGAAGAATCTGATTTTTGGTGAGGGGAGAGAGATAAAAGCTCATTATTAACGGCATGAACATGCTGCGTAGATAGCTGTTTATCAGTAAATATCTCCACTGAGATTAAGAAAAGCAGTAGCTTAATAAATTAAGTACTTCCTGGTATGGTTACTGTAATGGTAACTCCCCAAAAGAATCGGATTGTGGTGAGGGAACAGAGAAAAAATATCATTTAGGACCTGCACTTACGAAGGGGCTAGGCAGCTGTATATCAGGGAGTAAACCTTCGGAGAATAAAAACAGCTGGAGCTTGTTAAGATAATTTCACAGGGGAAAGGATAATGTACTGGGAACTCATGGAAGAATCTGATTTGTGGTGAGGGGAGAGAGATAAAAGCTCATTTAGGAACGACATGAACATGGTACGAACATAGCTGTTTCTCACTAAATATCTCCCCTGAGGTTAAGAAAAGCAGTAGCTTAATAAATTTAGTACTCCTGGTATGTTTACTGTACTGGTAACTCCCATAAGAATCTCGATTGTGGTGAGGGAACAGAGAAAAAAGCTCATTTAGGACCTTCACTTACGAAGGGGGTAGGCAGCTGTATATCAGGGAGTAAACCTTCTGAGAATAAAAACAACTGGAGCTTGTTAAGGTAATTAGACATGGGAAAGGATAATGTACTGGGAACTCCTCAGAAGAATCTGATTTTGGTGAGGGGAGAGAGATAAAAGGTCATTTAGGAACGACATGAACATGCTGCGTAGGTAGCTGTTTATCAGTAAATATCTCCAGTGAGATTAAGAAAAGCAGTAGCTTAATAAATTAGGTACTTCTTGGTATGGTTACTGTACTGGTATCTCCCCAAAAGAATCTGGATTGTGGTGAGGGAACAGAGAAAAAAGCTCATTTAGGAACTGCACTTACGAAGGGGTAGGCAGCTGTATATCAGGGAGTAAACCTTCTGAGAATAAAAACAGCTGGAGCTTGTTAAGGTAATTACACAGGGGAAAGGATAATGTACTGGGAACTCCTCAGAAGAATCTGATTTGTGGTGAGGGGAGAGAGAAAGAAGCTCATTTAGGAAACGACATGAACATGCTGCGTACGTAGATGTTTATCAGTAAATATCTCCACTGAGATTAAGAAAAGCAGTAGCTTAATAAATTAAGTACTTCCTGGTATGTTTACTGTACTGGTAACTCCCCAAAAGAATCAGGATTGTGGTGAGGGAACAGAGAAAAAAGCTCATTTAGGACCTGCACTTACGAAGGGGGTAGGCAGCTGTATATCAGGGAGTAAACCTTCTGAGAATAAAAACAGCTGGAGCTTGTAAAGGTAATTACACAGGGGAAAGGATTATGTACTGGGAACTCCTCAGAAGAATCTGATTTTTGGTGAGGGGAGAGAGATAAAAGCTCATTTATTAACGGCATGAACATGCTGCGTAGATAGCTGTTTATCAGTAAATATCTCCACTGAGATTAAGAAAAGCAGTAGCTTAATAAATTAAGTACTTCCTGGTATGGTTACTGTAATGGTAACTCCCCAAAAGAATCGGATTGTGGTGAGGGAACAGAGAAAAAATATCATTTAGGACCTGCACTTACGAAGGGGGTAGGCAGCTGTATAACAGGGAGTAAACCTTCTGAGAAATAAAACAGCTGGAGCTTGTTAAGGTAATTACACAGGGGAAAGGATAATGTACTGGGAACTCCTCAGAAGAATCTGATTTTTGGGTGAGGGAGAGAGATAAAAGCTCATTTATTAACGGCATGAACATGCTGCGTAGATAGCTGTTTATCAGTAAATATCTCCACTGAGATTAAGAAAAGCAGTAGCTTAATAAATTAAGTACTTCCTGGTATGGTTACTGTAATGGTAACTCCCCAAAAGAATCGGATTGTGGTGAGGGAACAGAGAAAAAATATCATTTAGGACCTGCACTTACGAAGGGGGTAGGCAGCTGTATATCAGGGAGTAAACCTTCTGAGAATAAAAACAGCTGGAGTTTCTTAAGGTAATTACACAGGGGAAAGGATAATGTACTGGGAACTCCTCAGAAGAATCTGATTTGTGGTGAGGGGAGAGAGACAAAAGGTCATTTAGGAACGACATGAACATGCTGCGTAGGTAGCTGTTTATCAGTAAATATCTCCAGTGAGATTAAGAAAAGTAGTAGCTTAATAAATTAAGTACTTCCTGGTATGGTTACTGTACTGGTAATTCCCCAAAAGAATATGGATTTTGGTGAGGGAATAGAGAAAAATCTCATTTAGGACCTGCATTTACGAAAGGGGTAGGCATCTGTATATCAGGGAGTAAACCTTCTGAGAATAAAAACAGCTGGAGCTTGTTAAGGTAATTACACAGGGGAAAGGATAATGTACTGGGAACTCCTCAGAAGAATCTGATTTGTGGTGAGGGGGAGAGAGATAAAAGCTCATTTAGGAACGACATGAACATGCTGCGTAGGTAGCTGTTTATCAGTAAATATCTCCACTGAGATTAAGAAAAGCAGTAGCTTAATAAATTAAGTACTTCCTGTATGGTTACTCTACTGGTAACTCCCCAAATAATCTGGATTGTGGTGAGGGAACAGAGAAAAAGGCTCATTTAGGACCTGCACTTACGAAGGGGGTAGGCAGCTGTATATCAGGGAGTAAACCTTCTGAGAATAAAAACAGCTGGAGCTTGTAAAGGTAATTACACAGGGGAAAGGATTATGTACTGGGAACTCCTCAGAAGAATCTGATTTTTGTTGAGGGGAGAGAGATAAAAGCTCATTTATTAACGGCGATGAACATGCTGCGTAGGTAGCTGTTTATCAGTAAATATCTCCACTGAGATTAAGAAAAGCAGTAGCTTAATAAATTAAGTACTTCCTGGTATGGTTACTGTAATGGTACCACCCCAAAAGAATCGGATTGTGGTGAGGGAACAGAGAAAAAATATCATTAGGACCTGCACTTACGAAGGGGCTAGGCAGCTGTATATCAAGGAGTAAACCTTCGGAGAATAAAAACAGCTGGAGCTTGTTAAGATAATTACAGAGGGGGAAAGGATAATGTACTGTGAACTCCATGGAAGAATCTGATTTGTGGTGAGGGGAGAGAGATAAAAGCTCATTTAGGAACGACATGAACATGGTACGAACATAGCTGTTTCTCAGTAAATATCTCCCCTGAGATTAAGAAAAGCAGTAGCTTAATAAATTTAGTACTTCCTGGTATGGTTACTGTACTGGTAACTCCCCAAAAGAATCTGGATTGTGGTGAGGGAACAGAGAAAAAAGCTCATTTAGGACCTGCACTTACGAAGGGGGTAGGCAGCTGTATATCAGGGAGTAAACCTTCTGAGAATAAAAACAGCTGGAGCTTGTTAAGGTAATTACACAGGGGAAAGGATAATGTACTGGGAACTCCTCAGAAGAATCTGATTTTTGGTGAGGGGAGAGAGATAACAGCTCATTTAGTAACGACATGAACATGCAGCATAGGTAGCTGTTTATCAGTAAATATCTCCCACTGCGATTAAGAAAAGCAGTAGCTTAATGAATTAAGTACTTCCTGGTATGGTTACTGTACTGGTATCTCCCCAAAAGAATCTGGATTGTGGTGAGGGAACAGAGAAAAAAGCTCATTTAGGACCTACACTTACGAAGGGGGTAGGCAGCTGTATATCATGGAGTAAACCTTCTGAGAATAAAAACAGCTGGAGCTTGTTAAGGTAATTACACAGGGGAAATGATAATGTACTGGGAACTCCTCAGAAGAATCTGATTTGTGGTGAGGGGAGAGAGATAACAGCTCATTTAGTAACGACATGAACATGCAGCATAGGTAGCTGTTTATCAGTAAATATCTCCACTGCGATTAAGAAAAGCAGTAGCTTAATGAATTAGGTACTTCCTGGTATGGTTACTGTACTGGTATCTCCCCAAAAGAATCTGGATTGTGGTGAGGGAACAGAGAAAAAAGCTCATTTAGGAACTGCACTTACGAAGGGGGTAGGCAGCTGTATATCAGGGAGTAAACCTTCTGAGAATAAAAACAGCTGGAGCTTGTTAAGGTAATTACACAGGGGAAAGGATAATGTACTGGGAACTCCTCAGAAGAATCTGATTTGTGGTGAGGGGAGAGAGAAAGAAGCTCATTTAGGAACGACATGAACATGCTGCGTACGTAGATGTTTATCAGTAAATATCTCCACTGAGATTAAGAAAAGCAGTAGCTTAATAAATTAAGTACTTCCTGGTATGTTTACTGTACTGGTAACTCCCAAAAGAATCTGGATGTGGTGAGGGAACAGAGAAAAAAGCTCATTTAGGACCTGCACTTACGAAGGGGGTAGGCAGCTGTATATCAGGGAGTAAACCTTCTGAGAATAAAAACAGCTGGAGCTTGTAAAGGTAATTACACAGGGGAAAGGATTATGTACTGGGAACTCCTCAGAAGAATCTGATTTTTGGTGAGGGGAGATAGATAAAAGCTCATTTATTAACGGCATGAACATGCTGCATAGATAGCTGTTTATCAGTAAATATCTCCACTGAGATTAAGAAAAGCAGTAGCTTAATAAATTAAGTACTTCCTGGTATGGTTACTGTAATGGTAACTCCCCAAAAGAATCGATTGTGGTGAGGGAACAGAGAAAAAATATCATTTAGGACCTGCACTTACGAAGGGGCTAGGCAGCTGTATATCAGGGAGTAAACCTTCGGAGAATAAAAACAGCTGGAGCTTGTTAAGATAATTTCACAGGGGAAAGGATAATGTACTGGAACTCCATGGAAGAATCTGATTTGTGGTGAGGGGAGAGAGATAAAAGCTCATTTAGGAACGACATGAATATGGTACGAACATAGCTGTTTCTCACTAAATATCTCCCCTGAGGTTAAGAAAAGCAGTAGCTTAATAAATTTAGTACTTCCTGGTATGTTTACTGTACTGGTAACTACCCATAAGAATCTCGATTGTGGTGAGGGAACAGAGAAAAAAGCTCATTTAGGACCTTCACTTACGAAGGGGGTAGGCAGCTGTATATCAGGGAGTAAACCTTCTGAGAATAAAACAACTGGAGCTTGTTAAGGTAATTAGACATGGGAAAGGATAATGTACTGGGAACTCCTCAGAAGAATCTGATTTTTTGTGAGGGGAGAGAGATAAAAGGTCATTTAGGAACGACATGAACATGCTGCGTAGGTAGCTGTTTATCAGTAATATCTCCAGTGAGATTAAGAAAAGCAGTAGCTTAATAAATTAAGTACTTCCTGGTATGGTTACTGTACTGGTAATTCCCCAAAAGAATATGGATTTTGGTGAGGGAATAGAGAAAAAAGCTCATTTAGGACCTGCATTTACGAAGGGGGTAGGAATCTGTATATCAGGGAGTAAACCTTTTGAGAATAAAAACAGCTGGAGCTTGTTAAGGTAATTACACAGGGGAAAGGATAATGTACTGGGAACTCCTCAGAAGAATCTGATTTGTGGTGAGGGGAGAGAGATAAAAGCTCATTTAGGAACGACATGAACATGCTGCGAAGGTATCTGTTTATCAGTAAATATCTCCACTGAGATTAAGAAAAGCAGTAGCTTAATAAATTAAGTACTTCCTGGTATGGTTACTGTACTGGTAAACTCCCCAAAATCATCTGGATTGTGTGAGGGAACAGAGAAAAAAGGTCATTTAGGACCTTCACTTACGAAGGGGGTAGGCAGCTGTATATCAGGGAGTAAACCTTCTGAGAATAAAAACAGCTGGAGCTTGTTGAGGTAATTACACAGGGGAAAGGATAATGTACTGGGAACTCCTCAGAAGAATCTGATTTGTGGTGAGGGGAGAGAGATAAAAGCTCATTTAGGAACGACATGAACATGCTGCGTAGGTAGCTGTTTAGCAGTAAATATCTCCTCTGAGATTAAGAAAAGCAGTAGCTTAATAAATTAAGTACTTCCTGGTATGGTTACTGTAATGGTAACTCCCCAAAAGAATCGGATTGTGGTGAGGGAACAGAGAAAAAATATCATTTAGGACCTGCACTTACGAAGGGGCTAGGCAGCTGTATATCAGGGAGTAAACCTTCGGAGAATAAAAACAGCTGGAGCTTGTTAAGATAATTACACAGGGGAAAGGATAATGTACTGGGAACTCATGGAAGAATCTGATTTGTGGTGAGGGGAGAGAGATAAAAGCTCATTTAGGAACGACATGAACATGGTACGAACATAGCTGTTTCTCAGTAAATATCTCCCCTGAGATTAAGAAAAGCAGTAGCTTAATAAATTTAGTACTTCCTGGTATGGTTACTGTACTGGTAACTCCCCAAAAGAATCTGGATTGTGGTGAGGGAACAGAGAAAAAAGCTCATTTAGGACCTGCACTTACGAAGGGGGAAGGCAGCTGTATATCAGGGAGTAAACCTTCTGAGAATAAAAGCAGCTGGAGCTTGTTAAGGTAATTACACAGGGGAAAGGATAATGTACTGGGAACTCCTCAGAAGAATCTGATTTGTGGTGAGGGGAGAGAGATAAAAGGTCATTTAGGAACGACATGAACATGCAGCGTAGGTAGCTGTTTATCAGTAAATATCTCCAGTGAGATTAAGAAAAGTAGTAGCTTACTAAATTAAGTACTTCCTGGTATGGTTACTGTACTGGTAATTCCCCAAAAGAATATGGATTTTGGTGAGGGAATAGAGAAAAAAGCTCATTTAGGACCTGCATTTACGAAAGGGGTAGGCATCTGTATATCAGGGAGTAAACCTTCTGAGAATAAAAACAGCTGGAGCTTGTTAAGGTAATTACACAGGGGAAAGGATAATGTACTGGGAACTCCTCAGAAGAATCTGATTTGTGGTGAGGGGAGAGAGATAAAAGCTCATTTAGGAACGACATGAACATGCTGCGTAGGTAGCTGTTTATCAGTAAATATCTCCACTGAGATTAAGAAAAGCAGTAGCTTAATAAATTAAGTACTTCCTGGTATGGTTACTCTACTGGTAACTCCCCAAATAATCTGGATTGTGGTGAGGGAACAGAGAAAAAGGCTCATTTAGGACCTGCACTTACGAAGGGGGTAGGCAGCTGTATATCAGGGAGTAAACCTTCTGAGAATAAAAACAGCTGGAGCTTGTAAAGGTAATTACACAGGGGAAAGGATTATGTACTGGGAACTCCTCAGAAGAATCTGATTTTTGTTGAGGGGAGAGAGATAAAAGCTCATTTATTAACGGCATGAACATGCTGCGTAGGTAGCTGTTTATCAGTAAATATCTCCACTGAGATTAAGAAAAGCAGTACCTTAATAAATTAAGTACATCCTGGTATGGTTACTGTAATGGTACCTCCCCAAAAGAATCGGATTGTGGTGAGGGAACAGAGAAAAAATATCATTTAGGACCTGCACTTACGAAGGGGCTAGGCAGCTGTATATCAGGGAGTAAACCTTCGGAGAATAAAAACAACTGGAGCTTGTTAAGATAATTACAGAGGGGAAAGGATAATGTACTGTGAACTCCATGGAAGAATCTGATTTGTGGTGAGGGGAGAGAGATAAAAGCTCATTTAGGAACGACATGAACATGGTACGAACATAGCTGTTTCTCAGTAAATATCTCCCCTGAGATTAAGAAAAGCAGTAGCTTAATAAATTTAGTACTTCCTGGTATGGTTACTGTACTGGTAACTCCCCAAAAGAATCTGGATTGTGGTGAGGGAACAGAGAAAAAAAGCTCATTTAGGACCTGCACTTACGAAGGGGGTAGGCAGCTGTATATCAGGGAGTAAACCTTCTGAGAATAAAAACAGCTGGAGCTTGTTAAGGTAATTACACAGGGGAAAGGATAATGTACTGGGAACTCGTCAGAAGAATCTGATTTGTGGTGAGGGGAGAGAGATAACAGCTCATTTAGTAACGACATGAACATGCAGCATAGGTAGCTGTTTATCAGTAAATATCTCACTGCGATTAAGAAAAGCAGTAGCTTAATGAATTAAGTACTTCCTGGTATGGTTACTGTACTGGTATCTCCCCAAAAGAATCTGGATTGTGGTGAGGGAACAGAGAAAAAAGCTCATTTAGGACCTACACTTACGAAGGGGGTAGGCAGCTGTATATCATGGAGTAAACCTTCTGAGAATAAAACAGCTGGAGCTTGTTAAGGTAATTACACAGGGGAAATGATAATGTACTGGGAACTCCTCAGAAGAATCTGATTTGTGGTGAGGGGGAGAGAGATAACAGCTCATTTAGTAACGACATGAACATGCAGCATAGGTAGCTGTTTATCAGTAAATATCTCCACTGCGATTAAGAAAAGCAGTAGCTTAATGAATTAGGTACTTCCTGGTATGGTTACTGTACTGGTATCTCCCCAAAAGAATCTGGATTGTGGTGAGGGAACAGAGAAAAAAGCTCATTTAGGAACTGCACTTACGAAGGGGGTAGGCAGCTGTATATCAGGGAGTAAACCTTCTGAGAATAAAAACAGCTGGAGCTTGTTAAGGTAATTACACAGGGGAAAGGATAATGTACTGGGAACTCCTCAGAAGAATCTGACTTGTGGTGAGGGGAGAGAGAAAGAAGCTCATTTAGGAACGACATGAACATGCTGCGTACGTAGATGTTTATCAGTAAATATCTCCACTGAGATTAAGAAAAGCAGTAGCTTAATAAATTAAGTACTTCCTGGTATGTTTACTGTACTAGTAACTCCCAAAAGAATCTGGATTGTGGTGAGGGAACAGAGAAAAAAGCTCATTTAGGACCTGCACTTACGAAGGGGGTAGGCAGCTGTATATCAGGGAGTAAACCTTCTGAGAATAAAAACAGCTGAGCTTGTAAAGGTAATTACACAGGGGAAAGGATTATGTACTGGGAACTCCTCAGAAGAATCTGATTTTTGGTGAGGGGAGAGAGATAAAAGCTCATTTATTAACGGCATGAACATGCTGCGTAGATAGCTGTTTATCAGTAAATATCTCCACTGAGATTAAGAAAAGCAGTAGCTTAATAAATTAAGTACTTCCTGGTATGGTTACTGTAATGGTAACTCCCCAAAAGAATCGGATTGTGGTGAGAGAACAGAGAAAAAAATATCATTTTAGGACCTGCACTTACGAAGGGGCTAGGCAGCAGTATATCAGGAGTAAACCTTCGGAGAATAAAAACAGCTGGAGCTTGTTAAGATAATTTCACAGGGGAAAGGATAATGTACTGGGAACTCCATGGAAGAATCTGATTTGTGGTGAGGGGAGGAGAGAGAAAAGCTCATTTAGGAACGACATGAACATGGTACGAACATAGCTGTTTCTCACTAAATATCTCCCCTGAGATTATAGATAAGCAGTAGCTTAATAAATTTAGTACTTCCTGGTATGTTTACTGTACTGGTTACTCCCCATAAGAATCTCGATTGTGGTGAGGGAACAGAGAAAAAGCTCATTTAGGACCTTCACTTACGAAGGGGGTAGGCAGCTGTAATCAGGGAGTAAACCTTCTGAGAATAAAAACAACTGGAGCTTGTTAAGGTAATTAGACATGGGAAAGGATAATGTACTGGGAACTCCTCAGAAGAATCTGATTTGTGGTGAGGGGAGAGAGATAAAAGGTCATTTAGGAACGACATGAACATGCTGCGTAGGTAGCTGTTTATCAGTAAATATCTCCAGTGAGATTAAGAAAAGCAGTAGCTTAATAAATTAAGTACTTCCTGGTATGGTTACTGTACTGGTAATTCCCCAAAAGAATATGGATTTTGGTGAGGGAATAGAGAAAAAAGCTCATTTAGGACCTGCATTTACGAAGGGGGTAGGAATCTGTATATCAGGGAGTAAACCTTCTGAGAATAAAAACAGCTGGAGCTTGTTAAGGTAATTACACAGGGGAAAGGATAATGTACTGGGAACTCCTCAGAAGAATCTGATTTGTGGTGAGGGGAGAGAGAGAGAAAGCTCATTTAGGAACGACATGAACATGCTGCGAAGGTAGCTGTTTATCAGTAAATATCTCCACTGAGATTAAGAAAAGCAGTAGCTTAATAAATTAAGTACTTCCTGGTATGGTTACTGTACTGGTAACTCCCCAAAATCATCTGGATTGTGGTGAGGGAACAGAGAAAAAAGCTCATTTAGGACCTTCACTTACGAAGGGGGTAGGCAGCTGTATATCAGGGAGTAAACCTTCTGAGAATAAAAACAGCTGGAGCTTGTTGAGGTATTTACACAGGGGAAAGGATAATGTACTGGGAACTCCTCAGAAGAATCTGATTTGTGGTGAGGGGAGAGAGATAAAAGCTCATTTAGGAACGACATGAACATGCTGCGTAGGTAGCTGTTTATCAGTAAATATCTCCTCTGAGATTAAGAAAAGCAGTAGCTTAATAAATTAAGTACTTCCTGGTATGGTTACTGTAATGGTAACTCCCCAAAAGAATCGGATTGTGGTGAGGGAACAGAGAAAAAATATCATTAGGACCTGCACTTACGAAGGGGCTAGGCAGCTGTATATCAGGAGTAAACCTTCGGAGAATAAAAACAGCTGGAGCTTGTTAAGGTAATTACACAGGGGAAAGGATAATGTACTGGGAACTCCATGGAAGAATCTGATTTGTGGTGAGGGGAGAGAGATAAAATCTCATTAGGAACGACATGAACATGGTACGAACATAGCTGTTTCTCAGTAAATATCTCCCCTGAGATTAAGAAAAGCAGTTGCTTAATAAATTTAGTACTTCCTGGTATGGTTACTGTACTGGTAA
The DNA here is from genome assembly GCF_023159225.1 of Perognathus longimembris pacificus. NCBI lineage: Eukaryota > Metazoa > Chordata > Mammalia > Rodentia > Heteromyidae > Perognathus > Perognathus longimembris. The sequence goes on along the minus strand of NW_025956792.1, from coordinate 11,183 downwards.
CTCATCAAAAGAATCTGGATTGTGGTGAGGGAACAGAGAAAAAAGCTCATTTAGGACCTGCACTTACGAAGGGGTAGGCAGCTGTATATCAGGGAGTAAACCTCTGAGAATAAAAGCAGCTGGAGCTTGTTAAGGTAATTACACAGGGGAAAGGATAATGTACTGGGAACTCCTCAGAAAAATCTGATTTGTGGTGAGGGGAGAGAGATAAAAGCTCATTTAGGAACGACATGAACATGCTGCGTAGGTAGCTGTTTATCAGTAAATATCTCCACTGAGATTAAGAAAAGCAGTAGCTTAATAAATTAAGTACTTCCTGGTATGGTTACTGTACTGGTAACTCCCCAAAAGAATCTGGATTGTGGTGAGGGAACAGAGAAAAAACCTCATTTAGGACCTGCACTTACGAAGGGGGTAGGCAGCTGTATATCTGGAGTAAACCTTCTGAGAATAAAAACAGCTGGAGCTTGTTAAGGTAATTACACAGGGGAAAGGATAATGTACTGGAACTCCTCAGAAGAATCTGATTTTTGGTGAGGGGAGAGAGATAAAAGCTCATTTAGGAACGACATGAACCATGCTGCGTAGGTAGCTGTTTATCAGTAAATATCTCCACTGAGATTAAGAAAAGCAGTAGCTTAATAAATTAAGTACTTCCTGGTATGGTTACTGTACTGGTAACTCCCCAAAAGAATCTGGATTGTGGTGAGGGAACAGACAAAAAACCTCATTTAGGACCTGCACTTACGAAGGGGGTAGGCAGCTGTATATCAGGGAGTAAACCTTCTGAGAATAAAAACAGCTGGAGCTTGTTAAGGTAATTACACAGGGGAGAAGGCTAATTTACTGGGAACTCCTCAGAAGAATCTGATTTGTGGTGAGGGGAGAGAGATAAAAAGCTCATTTAGGAACACCATGAACATGCTGCGTACGTAGCTGTTTATCAGTAAATATCTCCACTGAGATTAAGAAAAGCAGTAGCTTAATAAATTAAGTACTTCCTGGTATGGTTCCTGTACTGGTAACTCCCCAAAAGAATCGGGATTGTGGTGAGGGAACAGAGAAAAAAGCGCATTTAGGACCTGGCACTTACGAAGGGGGTAGGCAGCTGTATATCAGGGAGTACACCTTCTGAGAATAAAAACAGTTGGAGCTTGTTAAGGTAATTACACAGGGGAAAGGATAATGTACTGGGAACTCCGCAGAAGAATCTGATTTGTGGTGAGGGGAGAGAGAAAGAAGCTCATTTAGGAACGACATGAACATGCTGCGTACGTAGATGTTTATCATGTAAATATCTCCACTGAGATTAAGAAAAGCAGTAGCTTAATAAATTAAGTACTTCCTGGTATGTTTACTGTTACTGGTAACTCCCCAAAAGAATCTGGATTGTGGTGAGGGAACAGAGAAAAAAGCTCATTTAGGACCTGCACTTACGAAGGGGTAGGCAGCTGTATATCAGGGAGGTAAACCTTCTGAGAATAAAAACAGGCTGGAGCTTGTAAAGGTAATTACACAGGGGAAAGGATTATGTACTGGGAACTCCTCAGCAGAATCTGATTTTTGGTGAGGGGAGAGAGATAAAAGCTCATTTATTAACGCATGAACATGCTGCGTAGGTAGCTGTTTATCAGTAAATATCTCCACTGAGATTAAGAAAAGCAGTAGCTTAATAAATTAAGTACTTCCTGGTATGGTTACTGTAATGGTAAACTCCCCAAAAGAATCGGATTGTGGTGAGGGAACAGAGAAAAAATATCATTAGGACCTGCACTTACGAAGGTGCTAGGCAGCTGTATATCAGGGAGTAAACCTTCGGAGAATAAAAACAGCTGGAGCTTGTTAAGATAATTTCACAGGGGAAAGGATAATGTACTGGGAACTCCATGGAAGAATCTGATTTGTGGTGAGGGGAGAGAGATAAAAGCTCATTTAGGAACGACATGAACATGGTACGAACATAGCTGTTTCTCAGTAAATATCTCCCCTGAGATTAAGAAAAGCAGTAGCTTAATAAATTTAGTACTTCCTGGTATGTTTACTGTACTGGTAACTCCCCATAAGAATCTCGATTGTGGTGAGGGAACAGAGAAAAAAGCTCATTTAGGACCTTCACTTACGAAGGGGGTAGGCAGCTGTATATCAGGGAGTAAACCTTCTGAGAATAAAAACAACTGGAGCTTGTTAAGGTAATTAGACATGGGAAAGGATAATGTACTGGGAACTCCTCAGAAGAATCTGATTTGTGGTGAGGGGGAGAGAGATAAAAGGTCATTTAGGAACGACATGAACATGCTGCGTAGGTAGCTGTTTATCAGTAAATATCTCCAGTGAGATTAAGAAAAGCAGTAGCTTAATAAATTAAGTACTTCCTGGTATGGTTACTGTACTGGTAATTCCCCAAAAGAATATGGATTTTGGTGAGGGAATAGAGAAAAAAGCTCATTTAGGACCTGCATTTACGAAGGGGGTAGGAATCTGTATATCAGGGAGTAAACCTTCTGAGAATAAAAACAGCTGGAGCTTGTTAAGGTAATTACACAGGGGAAAGGATAATGTACTGGGAACTCCTCAGAAGAATCTGATTTGTGGTGAGGGGAGAGAGATAAAAGCTCATTTAGGAACGACATGAACATGCTGCGAAGGTAGCTGTTTATCAGTAAATATCTCCACTGAGATTAAGAAAAGCAGTAGCTTAATAAATTAAGTACTTCCTGGTATGGTTACTGTACTGGTAACTCCCCAAAATCATCTGGATTGTGGTGAGGGAACAGAGAAAAAAGGTCATTTAGGACCTTCACTTACGAAGGGGGTAGGCAGCTGTATATCAGGGAGTAAACCTTCTGAGAAATAAAAACAGCTGGAGCTTGTTGAGGTAATTACACAGGGGATTGGATAATGTACTGGGAACTCCTCAGAAGAATCTGATTTGTGGTGAGGGGAGAGAGATATAAGCTCATTTAGGAACGACATGAACATGCTGCGTAGGTAGCTGTTTATCAGTAAATATCTCCTCTGAGATTAAGAAAAGCAGTAGCTTAATAAATTAAGTACTTCCTGGTATGGTTACTGTAATGGTAACTCCCCAAAAGAATCGGATTGTGGTGAGGGAACAGAGAAAAAATATCATTTAGGACCTGCACTTACGAAGGGGCTAGGCAGCTGTATATCAGGGAGTAAACCTTCGGAGAATAAAAACAGCTGGAGCTTGTTAAAATAATTACACAGGGGAAAGGATAATGTACTGGGAACTCCATGGAAGAATCTGATTTGTGGTGAGGGGAGGAGAGATAAAAGCTCATTTAGGAACGACATGAACATGGTACGAACATAGCTGTTTCTCAGTAAATATCTCCCCTGAGGTTAAGAAAAGCAGTAGCTTAATAAATTTAGTACTTCCTGGTATGGTTACTGTACTGGTAACTCCCCAGAAGAATCTTGATTGTGGTTAGGGAACAGAGAAAAAAGCTCATTTAGGACCTGCACTTACGAAGGGGGTAGGCAGCTGTATATCAGGGAGTAAACCTCCTGAGAATATAAACAGCTGGAGCTTGTTAAGGTAATTACACAGGGGAAAGGATAATGTACTGGGAACTCCTCAGAAGAATCTGATTTGTGGTGAGGGAGAGAGATAAAAGCTCATTTAGGAACGACATGAACATGCTGCGTACGTAGCTGTTTATCAGTAAATATCTCCACTGAGTTTAAGAAAAGCAGTAGCTTAATAAATTAAGTACTTCCTGGTATGGTTTACCGTACTGGTAACTCCCCAAAAAGAATCTGGATTGTGGTGAGGGAACAGAGAAAGAAGCTCATTTATGACCTGCACTTACGAAGGGGTAGGCAGCTTTATATCAGGGAGTAAACCTTCTGAGAATAAAAACAGCTGGAGCTTGTTAAGGTAACTACACATTGGAAAGGATAATGTACTGGGAACTCCTCAGAAGTATCTGATTTGTCGTGAGTGGAGAGAGATATAAGCTCATTTAGGAACGACATGAACATGCTGCGTAGGTAGATGTTTATCAGTAAATATCTCCACTGAGATTAAGAAAAGCAGTAGCTTAATAAATGAAGTACTTCCTGGTATGGTTACTGTACTGGTAACTCCCCAAAAGAATCTGGATTGTGGTGAGGGAACAGAGAAAAAAAGCTCATTTAGGACCTGCACTTACGAAGGGGGTAGGCCAGCTGTATATCAGGGAGTAAACCTTCTGAGAATAAAAACAGCAGGAGCTTGTTAAGGTAATTACACAGGGGAAAGGATAATGTACTGCGAACTCCTCCGAAGAATCTGATTTGTGGTGAGGGGAGAGAGATAAAAGCTCATTTAGGAACGACATGAACATGCTGCGTAGGTAGCTGTTTATCAGTAAATATCTGCACTGAGATTAAGAAAAGCAGTAGCTTAATAAATTAAGTACTTCCTGGTATGGTTACTGTACTGGTAACTCCCCAAAAGAATCTGGATTGTGGTGAGGGAACAGAGAAAAAGCTCATTTAGGACCTGCACTTACGAAGGGGGTAGGCAGCTGTATGTCAGGGAGTAAACCTTCTGAGAATAAAAACAGCTGGAGCTTGTTAAGGTAATTACACAGGGGAAAGATAATGTACTGGGTAACTCCTCAGAAGAATCTGATATGTGTTGAGGGGAGAGAGATAAAAGCTCATTTTAGAACGACATGAACATGAAGCGTAGGTAGCTGTTTATCAGTAAATATCTCCACTGAGATTAAGAAAAGCAGTAGCTTAATAAATTAAGTACTTCCTGGTATGGTTACTTTACTGGTAACTATCCAAAAGAATCTGGATTGTGGTGAGGGAACAGAGAAAAAAGCTCATTTAGGACCTGCACTTACGAAGGGGGTAGGCAGCCTTATATCAGGGAGTAAACCTGAGAAATAAAAACAGCTGGAGCTTGTTAAGGTAATTACACAGGGAAAGGATAATGTACTGGGAACTCCTCAGAAGAATCTGATTTGTGGTGAGGGGAGAGAGATAAAAGCTCATTTAGACGATATGAACATGCTAGGTAGGTAGCTGTTTATCAGTAAATATCTCCACTGAGATTAAGAAAATGCAGTAGCTTAATAAATTAAGTACTTCCTGGTATGGTTACTGTACTGGTAACTCCCCAAAAGAATCTGGATTGTGGTGACGCAACAGAGAAAAAAGCTCATTTAGGACCTGCACTTACGAAGGGGGTAGGCAGCTGTATATCAGGGAGTAAACCTTCTGAGAATAAAAACAGCTGATTTTGTTAAGGTAATTACACAGGGGAAAGGATAATGTACTGGGTACTCCTCAGAAGAATCTGATTTGTGGTGAGGGGAGAGAGATAAAAGCTCATTTTAGAACGACATGAACATGCTGCGTAGGTAGCTGTTTATCAGTAAATAATCTCCACTGAGATTAAGAAAAGCAGTAGCTTAATAAATTAAGTACTTCCAGGTATGGTTACTGTACTGGTAACTCCCCAAAAGAATCTGGATTGTGGTGACGTAACAGAGAAAAAAGCTCATATAGGACCTGCACCTACGAAGGGGGTAGGCAGCTGTATATCAGGGAGAAACCTTCTGAGAATAAAAACAGCTGGAGCTTGTTAAGGTAATTACACAGGGGAAAGGATAATGTACTGGGAACTCCTCAGAAGAATCTGATTTGTGGTGAGGGGAGAGAGATAAAAGCTCATTTAGGAACGACATGAACATGCTGCGTAGGTAAATGTTGATCAGTAAATATCTCCACTGAGATTAAGAGAAGCAGTAGCTTAATAAATTAAGTACTTCCTGGTATGGTTACTGTACTGTAACTCCCCAAAAGAATCTTGATTGGGGTGAGGAGACAGAGAAAAAAGCTCATATAGGACCTGCACTTACGAAGGGGGTAGGCAGCTGTATATCAGGAGGAGTAAACCTGAGAATAAAAACAGCTGGAGCTTGTTAAGGTAATTACACAGGGGAAAGGATAATGTACTGGGAACTCCTCAGAAGAATCTGATTTGTGGTGAGGGGAGAGAGATAAAAGCTCATTTAGGAACGACAAGAACATGCTAGGTAGGTAGCTGTTTATCAGTAAATATCTCCACTGAGATTAAGAAAAGCAGTAGCTTAATAAATAAAGTACTTCCTGGTATGGTTACTGTACTGGTAACTCCCCAAAAGAATCTGGATTTTGGTGAGGGAACAGAGAAAAAACCTCATTTAGGACCTGCAGTTACGAAGGGGGTAGGCAGCAGTATATCAGGGAGTAAACCTTCTGAGAATAAAAACAGCTGGAGCTTTTTAAGGTAATTACACAGTGGAAAGGATAATGTACTGGGAAATCCTCAGAAGAATCTGATTTGTGGTGAGGGGAGAGAGATAAAAGCTCATTTAGGAACGACATGAACATGCTGCGTACGTAACTGTTTATCAGTAAATGTCTCCACTGAGGTTAAGAAAAGCAGTAGCTTAATAAATAAGTACTTCCTGGTATGGTTACTGTACTGGTAACTCCCCAAAAGAATCTGGACTGTGGTGAGGGAACAGAGAAAAAAGCTCATTTAGGACCTGCACTTACGAAGGGGGTAGGCAGGTGTATATCAGGGAGTACACCTTCTGAGAATAAAAACAGCTGGAGCTTGTTAAGGTAATTACACAGGGGAAACGATAATGTACTGGGAACTCCTCAGAAGAAATCTGATTTGTGGTGTGCGGAGAGAGATAAAAGCTCATTTAGGAACGACATGAACATGCTGCGTAGGTAGCTGTTTATCAGTAAATATCTCCACTGAGATTAAGAAAAGCAGTAGCTTAATAAATTAAGTACTTCCTGGTATGGTTACTGTACTGGTAACTCCCCAAAAGAATCTGGATTGTGGTGAGGGAACAGAGAAAAAAGCTCATTTAGGACCTGCACTTACGAAGGGGGTAGGCAGCTGTATATCAGGGAGTAAACCTTCTGAGAATAAAAACAGCTGGAGCTTGTTAAGGTAATTACACAGGGGAAAGGATAATGTACTGGGAACTCCTCAGACGAATCTGATTTGTGTTGAGGGGAGAGAGATAAAAGCTCATTTTAGAACGACATGAACATGATGCGTAGGTAGCTGTTTATCAGTAATATCTCCACTGAGATTAAGAAAAGCAGTAGCTTAATAAATTAAGTACTTCCTGGTATGGTTACTGTACTGGTAACTCTCCAAAAGAATCTGGATTGTGGTGAGGGGAACAGAGAAAAAAGCTCATTTAGGACCTGCACTTACGAAGGGGGTAGGCAGCCTTATATCAGGGAGTAAACCGAGAATAAAAACAGCTGGAGCTTGTTAAGGTAATTACACAGGGGAAAGGATAATGTACTGGGAACTCCTCAGAAGTATCTGATTTGTGGTGTGCGGAGAGAGATAAAAGCTCATTTATGAACGACATGAACATGCTGCGTAGGTAGCTGTTTATCAGTAAATATCTCCACTGAGATTAAGAAAAGCAGTAGCTTAATAAATTAAGTACTTCCTGGTATGGTTACTGTACTGGTAACTCCCCAAAAGATCTGGATTGTGGTGAGGGAACAGAGAAAAAAGCTCATTTAGGACCTGCACTTACGAAGGGGGTAGGCAGCTGTATATCAGGGAGTAAACCTTCTGAGAATAAAAAGAGCTGGAGCTTGTTAAGGTAATTACACAGGGGAAAGGATAATGTACTGGGAACTCCTCAGAAGAATCTGATTTGTGTTGAGGGGAGAGAGATAAAAGCTCATTTAGGGACGACATGAACATGCTGCGTACGTAGCTGTTTATTAGTAAATATCTCCACTGAGATTAAGAAAAGCAGTAGCTTAATAAATTAAGTAATTCCTGGTATGGTGACTGTACTGGTAACTCCCCAAAAGAATCTGGATTGTGGTGAGGGAACAGAGAAAAAAGCTCATTAGGACCTGCACTTACGAAGGGGGTAGGCAGCTGTATATCAGGGAGTAAACCTTCTGAGAATAAAAACAGCTGGAGCTTGTTAAGGTAATTACACAGGGGAAAGGATAATGTACTGGGAACTCCTCAGAAGAATCTGATTTGTGGTGAAGGAGAGAGATAAAAGCTCATTTAGGAACGACATGAACATGCTGCGTAGGTAAATGTTGATCAGTAAATATCTCCACTGAGATTAAGAAAAGCAGTAGATTCATAAGTGAAGTACTCCTGGTATGGTTACTGTACTGGTAACTCCCCAAAAGAATCTGGATTGTGGTGAGGGAACAGAGAAAAAAGCTCATTTAGGTCCTGCACTTACGAAGGGGGTAGGCAGCTGTATATCAGGGACTAAACATTCTGAGAATAAAACAGCTGGAGCTTGTTAAGGTAAATACACACGGGAAATGATAATGTACTGGGAACTCCTCAGAAGAATCTGATTTGTGGTGAGGAGAGAGAGATAAAAGCTCATTTAGGAACGACATGAACATGCTGCGTTGGTAGCTGTTTATCAGTAAATATCTCCACTGAGATTAAGAAAAGCAGTAGCTTAATAAATTAAGTACTTCCTGGTATGGTTACTGTACTGGTAACTCCTCAAAAGAATCTGGATTGTGGTGAGGGAACAGAGAAAAAAGCTCATTTAAGACCTGCACTTACGAAGGGGGTAGGCAGCTTTATATCAGGGAGTAAACCTTCTGAGAATAAAAGCAGCTGGAGCTTGTTAAGGTAATTACACAGGGGAACGGATAATGTACTGGGAACTCCTCCGAGGAATCTGATTCGTGATGAGGGGAGTGAGATAAAAAGCTCATTTAGGAACGACATGAACATGCTGCGTAGCTAGCTGTTTATCAGTAAATATCTCCACTGAGATTAAGAAAAGAAGTAGCTTAATAAATTAAGTACTTCCTGGAATGGTTACTGTACTGGTAACTCCCCAAAATTATCTGGATTGTGGTGAGGGAACAGAGAAAAAAGCTCATTTAGGACCTGCACTTACGAAGGGGGTAGGCAGCTGTATGTCAAGGAGTATCGCTTCTGAGAATAAAAACAGCTGGAGCTTGTTAAAGTAATTACACAGGGGAAAGGATAATGTACTGGGAACTCCTCAGAAGAATCTGATTTGTGGTGAGGGGAGAGAGATAAAAGCTCATTTAGGAACGACATGATCATGCTGCGTAGGAAGCTGTTTATCAGTAAATATCTCCACTGAGATTAAGAAAAGCAGTAGGCTTAATAAATTAAGTACTTCCTGGTATGGTTACTGTACTGGTAACTCCCCAAAAGAATCTGGATTGTGGTGAGGGAACAGAGAAAAATGCTCATTTAGGACCTGCACTTACGAAGGGGGTAGGCAGCTGTATATCAGGGAGTAAACCTTCTGAGAATAAAAACAGCTGGAGCTTGTTAAGGTAATTACACAGGGGAAAGGATAATGTACTGGGAACTCCTCAGAAGAATCTGATTTGTGGTGAGGGGAGAGAGGTAAAAGCTCATTTAGGAACGACATGAACATGCTGCGTAGGTAGCTGTTTATCAGTAAATATCTCCACTGAGATTAAGAAAAGCAGTAGCTTAATAAATTAACTACTTCCTGGTATGGTTACTCTACTGGTAACTCCCCAAAAGAATCTGGATTGTGGTGAGGCAACAGAGAAAAAAGCTCATTTATGACCTGCACTTACGAAGGGGGTAGGCAGCTCTATATCAGGGAGTAAACATTCTGAAAATAAAAACAGCTGGAGCTTGTTAACGTAATTACACCGGGGAAAGGATAATGTACTGGGAACTCCTCAGAAGAATCTGATTTGTGGTGAGGGGAGAGAGATAAAAGCTCATTTAGGTACGACATGACATGCTGCGTAGGTAGCTGTTTATCAGTAAATAGCTCCACTGAGATTAAGAAAAGCAGTAGCTTAATAAATTAAGTACTTCCTGGTATGGTTACTGTACTGGTAACTCCCCAAAAGAATCTGGATTGTGGTGAGGGAACAGAGAAAAAAGCTCATTTAGGACCTGCACTGACGAAGGGGGTAGGCAGCCGTATATCAGGGAGTAAACCTTCTGAGATAAAAACAGCTGGAGCTTGTTAAGGTAATTACACCGGGGAAAGGATAATGTACTGGAACTCCTCAGAAGAATCTGATTTGTGGTGAGGGGAGAGAGATAAAAGCTCATTTAGGAACGACATGAACATGCTGTGTAGGTAGCTGGTTATCAGTAAATATCTCCACTGAGATTAAGAAAAGCGAGTAGCTTAATAAATTAAGTACTTCCTGGTATGGTTACTGTACTGGTAACACCCCAAAAGAATCTGGATTGTGGTGAGGGAACAGAGAAAAAAGCTCATTTAGGACCTGCACTTACGAAGGGGGTAGGCAGCTGTATATCAGAGAGTAAACCTTCTGAGAATAAAAACAGCTGCAGCTTGTTAAGTAATTACACAGGGGAAAGGATAATGTACTGGGAACTCCTCAGAAGAATTCTGTTTTGTGGTGAGGGGGAGAGAGATAAAGCTCATTTAGGAACGACATGAACATGCTGCGTAGGTAGCTGTTTATCAGTAAATATCTCCACTGAGATTAAGAAAAGGAGTAGCTTAATAAATTAAGTACTTCCTGGTATGGTTACTGTACTGGGTAACTCCCCGAAATAATCTGGATTGTGGTGAGGGAACAGAGAAAAAAGCTCATTTAGGACCTTCAGGTACGAAGGGGAGTAGGCAGCTGTATATCAGGGAGTAAACCTTCTGAGAATAAAAACAGCTGGAGCTAGTTAAGGAATTACACAGGGGAAAGGATAATGTACTGGGAACTCCTCAGAAGAATCTGATTTGTGGTGAGGGGGAGAGAAGATACAAAGCTCATTTAGGAACGACTTGAACATGCTGCTTAGGTAGCTGTTTATCAGTAAATATCTCCACTGAGATTAAGAAAAGCAGTAGCTTAATAAATTAAGTACTTCCTGGTATGGTTACTGTACTGTAAACTCCCAAAAGAATCTGGATTGTGGTGTGGGAACAGAGAAAAAAGCTCATTTAGGACCTGCACTTACGACGGGGGTAGGCAGTTGTATATCAGGGAGTAAACCTTCTGAGAGTAAAAACAGCTGGAGCTTGTTAAGGTAATTACACAGGGGAAAGGATAATGTACTGGGAACTCTCAGAAGAATCTGATTAGTGGTGAGGGGAGAGAGATAAAAGCTCATTTAGGAACGACATGAACTTGCTGCGTAC
>NW_025956791.1:0-36892 GCF_023159225.1 Perognathus longimembris pacificus | reverse complement strand
TGGGGGTGGCGGGGAGGAAGAGAGAGAAAGAGAGAGAGAGAGAGTCGGCTCGCCTGTGAGGAATTTTTTGTTCATGTGCGGTTGCATGAGTGTGTCAGGTATGAGGTTGGACAGAGGGAGTTCAAAGTGTTTACACGTTACTTGTTTTTCGAAGTTCCCGGAAACCAATCATATGGCGAAGGCTCCCCTCTTGTGCTGTCCGCTACACAAAGGTCTCCGTACTTGATGCCAAGCTGCCTCTGCTCTTGGAGATCTGCATGACAGTGATGATGCTGCCTATGAATATCATTGCTGGGTGCTAGTGTGCCTTGGTCACGGCAGGGAAGGGTCAGATATCCCTTTCCCTGGTGTCTTAGCAGAGCTTCCTGAAGGAGCCTAAAACATATGGCTGTGAGCCACGGGCCCCAGGATTGCCAGCTCCTGCCTCTAGCCAGTATAATCCTTGGCTGCTCAATAGCAGGAAGTAGCAGGCAGGGATCTGGGCCAGAGAGGCCAAGGCAAGCGGGAAGACAAGAGTTAAGCAGACACTAGCGCAGAAAGGAGATGCCCAGATTCGCGGAACTGCTAACCTTGTATCTCCCTTATGCTCTGAGCAAGAGAGATGAGGTTGATTGTGAGAGAGGTGGCGGATCCATACACCAGCCACTTCCAGGACTGGCAAGGTCAGAGGCGGTGGGGAGCTGTGTCACACGGGTTCAACCAGGATGTGGGAAGATGGAGCAGGAGGGGAGGTGGAAAGTGTATTTGCCTAGGACCCTGGCCCAAGCCGTTCCCAGCAGAATGGTCAGGGGAGGGATGTGCGGCTCTACACATCCTGTGCATCCCCGAAGGCCTGTGAGAACTAGTGAGAACTTACAGCAAACCCCCAAGGGGCCCTGTGCCCTTTTTGCTATGGCAACTCCAGTTGGAACACTGGCTCAAGTCAGCAGGAGGCGCCTAGTACCTGGCCATGTCACAGAGCTCCAAACCATATGGGCACTGCCCAGAGGCTTCCCAGCACCCCAGGTGCAAATGCACTGTTAGTGAGGCACCAGGAGGCCCTGCTGGCCTGTGAGCACCAACTGCCTACCTCTAAGCAGCCTCACTAACCCTCCCTTAAGGCTGTTCCTGTTGGAATGCAAATGAAAGCACACATCAACAAGTGGGCAAGGAATGGAGAAACAAAACATCCGGCCACCCCCTGGAGGATTTTCTGCATAGTGGGTCGCATATGTGCAGTCCTTCCTGCTCAGAAAACACAGGGCTGCTGCTAGCAAGCCAGGCAAGGTCTTCAGGTGGTCTTGGCCAAGGGGGCAGAGGCCGTTTCCAGACCAATCGGATGTCAGTCATAAACCAGAAGGCAGGAAAGGAGTGCCGCTTCCCTCCTACCTTTGTCACAAACCTCCTGTGCACAGAAAAGGAGCAGAGGGGCTTGGGCACAGAGCAGGCAGACAACAGATTAGATAAATGGGGATTGGTGTTCACCAGAGGACTGAGAGATCCCAGGTGTGCAGAGGGTGAGAGCAGAGGGAGATTTGGATAAGATAGAAGGGCTAGGCCAGGGTGAGGCAGTTGTAATTTCCCCAGAAGAAGTGAAGAGGTGCATGGGGAGGTGTGCAGCCTGTGAACCTCAAGAGGAGGAGGCGGAAATTGGGAAGCAGAGGCAGAGGCAAAGAGGCAGTGATGCAGAGGCATGTGTGAGTTGAAAGCAGTCCAGAGCAGCAAGGCAGGGACAGGAGGCTAGGAGAGAGAACTCGGAGGGAGTTATCAGCAAAGGAGGTATGTGTGCAGGGGACAAGCCTCAGGAACTCAGCTGCAGATGGCAGGTGGTGGCTAGGAAGGCCAGGTTGGGCGCCCCACCACCCTGGGACCAAGTAGAAGGGAGAAGAGGCAAGGGATTCTGGGGCACAGGCCTGCTCCATTCTCTGCACGCAGCGCTGTGCTTTAGGGTGTAGACCTGAGGGTAACGAATGCCATCCTTGGTTGGGGCAACTACTGGGGCGTAATCATGTGGTCCTGTTACATTGACATTTCTGCCTTGATTGCTTTCCCGAAGAGTTTGTTGCTACCAGGTCTCCGAAGCTGCATGGTTCAGGGAATGGGAGACTGGTGAGGACAGCAGGGGGAGGCCCAAGTGCCAATGGACTGTCCAGTAAGCAGCGCTGGGCTCCTTAGCCACGCCCACCACAAGAACAACACCCTGGACTTGAGCAAGTAGGACACAGTCCTCGCAAACCCCTTAGCACCTTCCAAGCCACTGTGTACTTGGTGCGCTCAAGTGTGCGTGTGTGTGCCCCTGCTTGCCTACATGCGTGTGTTCCTGATGCTGTACAAGAGTGTGCTTCCTAAGCCTACGTCTGCATATGTGCAAATAGGTATGTGGATGTAGATCCAGGAGGACCCGGCACAGTGTGTTATAGTGAGCATTTGGGGGTTGCGGGGAGGAAGAGAGAGAAAGAGAGAGAGAGAGAGAGTCGGCTCGCCTGTGAGGAATTTTTTGTTCATGTGCGGTTGCATGAGTGTGTCAGGTATGAGGTTGGACAGAGGGAGTTCAAAGTTTTTACACGTTACTTGTTTTTGAAGTTCCCGGAAACCAATCATATGGCGAAGGCTCCCCTCTTGTGCTGTCCGCTACACAAAGGTCTCCGTACTTGATGCCAAGCTGCCTCTGCTCTTGGAGATCTGCATGACAGTGATGATGCTGCCTATGAATATCATTGCTGGGTTATTGGATAGAGGATATCCCTGTTCAATCCAAGTGAATCAAAGTGGTTTATAGAGAAATCCAGCTCATAATATTTTAACAGTACTTATTAACTATTGAATACAGGATTGGTTGTTATTTTGAAATTGTATTTTTAGGAACACCAAATCTAATTTTATATACAGTTATACCAAGTATCTGTGTATAATTGTGAACTTCTAAGATTTACACATCAGTGCTTGGTAAGGCCTGCTTTGGATCTTAAACAGTGCTCACAGGTGCTCTTAGATAGGCATTCCCAATCCAAATGGGCAGAAGAAACACAAGATGGCAAACAATGCAGTCATATCTCCCACTCAAAACAAGGAGGAAGCAGAGCAGTCAATCAAAGACATAGAAGAGAACCCTCAAAATGCTCTACAAAGTCTACTGATAAACATGTTAAATGAAAAGTTTGAATCCATCCATACATCATTCCATCCATAAAGTAATAGATGATTTCATGGCCTCAACAAAGAGAAAGATAAATGAACTTCAAGAGTCATATGAAAAGATAACTACCCAGCTAAAAGATTTGAGAGACAGCACTCAAAACCAAATTAATAATGTAAAGATGTCCATGCAGGACCTAAGAGATACTTCTAGCAAGGACATGGAAATCATCAGGAAAGACCAGTCTGAAGGAAAAGAGATTCAAAATCAAGTAACTAGCCTACAGTCTCAAGTAGGTGAAGCAGAAGATCAAATCTCAGGAGCTGAAGATTCCCTAGAATCTATGGAGAAATGTCACACAAAAATACAAAACCAATCCAATCGATAAAACAGATCACTCCAGGAGCTCCAAGACACAAGCAGGAAGCACTATTTGAGGCGAATAGGAATTGAGAAAAACCAGGAGAAAGAAGTTAATGGAATATGCAACCTATTAACAGAATATTAGCCAAGAACTTCCCAACTATCCAGGAAGGTAGGCCGATACAGATACAAGAAGCATTTAGAACCCCAAAGCGACCAGATCAGAATAGGACATCCCACTGACACATTGTGATCATAACAGGATCAGTAGAGTCCAAGGAAAGAATCCTTAAAGATGTTACAGAGAAGAAAGTAATCACAAATAAAGGAAAAGCAAGCAGAATTACCCCAGACTTCTCAGCAGAGACCATGAAAAGCAAGGAGATCCTGGAATGAGGTATGCCAAACCCTAAATAATAATAAATATCAACCAAGAATGCTGTACCAGCTAAACTCTCATTCATAGCTGAAGGTCAAATAAAAGTCTTCCACAGGAAGGAAAAACTGAAACAATGTATCTCCACCAAACCAGCTTTACAGAAAATCCTCAAAGATGTACTATACAGGGAAAATAATCAAGATCCCAATACAGACAGAGAAATGAACCCTAAATAGAAAACCAGAATATTAGATCAAGAATTGGGAAGACACAGCTTTTAACAAGATAGCTACAATGAAAGGACAAATGATCATCTCTCAAACCTAACTCTCAACATTAATGGACTTAATTCTTCATTCAAACGACATAGGCTCATTACTTGCATCAAACATCAAGATCCGTCTTTCTGCTGCCTCCAAGAGACACATCTATCTAGCAAAAGCAAACTTCTTCTAAAGGTGAAAGGTTGGAATAAAATCTACCAATAAATGGCCCCCAAATGCAGGCTGGAGTGGAATTGTAGCATCAGATAAAATCGACTTCAAATGAAAAATGGTAAAGAAGAGACAAAGAAGGTTACTACATACTAATAAAGCGATGTCTCCTACAGGAGGATATAACCATCTTAAATATCCACACACCAAATACAGGAGAACCCAACTTCATCAAACCAACACTACTGACTCTAAAATCACTCATTAGTCCCAAACACATTGATTGTTGGAGACTTTAACACTCCACTGTCACCTCTGGACAGACCAACAGGCCAAAAACTGACCAAAGAATCCACAGAACTAATCAACTGCATAGACCAACTAGACTTAACCAACATCTACAGAATATTCCATCAAGCAATACCAGAATACACATTCTTTTCAGCAGCCCATGAAACATTCTCCAAAATATATCACATCTTAGGGCACAAAGAAAATCTGTACAAATTCAGAAGTATCAAAATCATTCCCTGCCTTCCCTCAGACCACAATAGATTAAAATTAAAGCTCAACTCAAACAGCCACCACACAAAATGATACAATCCATGGAGACTAAGCAACACACTGCTGAACCATCAGTGGGTCATTGAAGAAATTAGACCAGTAATTCAATATTTATGGCATTCAACCAAGGTGAGTGCACAAAGTACCACCTCCTTTGGGACACAGCAAAGGCAGTACTCAGACGAAAATTTATATCTGAGTGCCTACACCAACAATCTGGATAAACAGCAACTCAACAACTTACGGAATCACCTTAATCTTCTCAAAAGAGAACAAGAAGCCATACCCCCAAGTCAATAGATGGAAGCAAATAATTAAAATCGAATCAGAATTAAATATACTTGAGAGGGAGAAAAAAAAAACCATCGCAACAATCAACAAAACAAAGACTTGGTTCTTTGAGAATATTAACAAGATAGTCAAATTCCTAGCAAACCTGACCAAAAAACGATGGCAGCACACCCACATAAACAAGATCCGAGATAAAACAGGTAACATCACCACAGAAACAACCAAAATTCAGAACACAATAAGGGACTATTTTGCAAACCTTTGTGCCAACAAATTCGAGAACCTGGAAGAAATGGATGATTTTCTAGAAAAAATTGATACCCCCAAACTCAACCATGAAGATTTAAACCTTCTAAACAGACTCATACCCAGCCTTGAAATAGAAACAGCAATAAGTGATTTCCCATCAGAGAAAATCCCATGTCCAGATGGATTCACAGCAGAATTCTACAAGGCTTTCAAAACAGAAGTCACACCAATATTTTTCAAAATCTTCAATGAAATTGAAAGAGAACGTTCACTACCAGACTTATTCTATGAAGCCAGTATAGCCCTCATCCCAAAACCAGGCAGGGACTCATCAACAAAACAGAACTATAGAACGATTTCCCTGATGAACATAGATGCAAAAATTCTCAACAAAATTCTGTCCAATCGACTTCAACAGGTCATCAAAAATATCATACACCATGTTCAAACTGGATCCATCCCAGGGATGCAAAGTTGGTTCAATATACGCAAGTCAATTAATGTAATCCACCACATCAACCAGAGCAAGGTAAAGAACCACATGGTTATATCTCTGGATGCAGAAAAGGCGTTCGATAAAATCCAGTACCCATTTATGATAAAAATCCTGGAGAAATTGGGATTCCAAGGAACATTCCTGAATATAATAAAGGCAGTTTATTACAAACCAACAGCAAGCATAATTCTAAATGGTGTAAAGCCAAAGCCATTCCTTTGAAAATCAGGAGCAAGATTGAGATGTCTGCTCTCTCCCCTCCTCTTTAACATTCCTAGCCAGAGCAATTAGGCAAGAAGAAAACAAAAAGGGGATCCAAATAGGAAAAGATGAAGTTAAGCTTTCTCTCTTTGCAGATTACATGATCCTATACCTAACGAACACCATAGACTCTACTCCCTAGCTACTAGAGCAGATCCAAAACTTTGGCAAAGTTGCAGGATATAAAATAAACCCTCGAAAATCAACAGCCTTTCTATATGCTAATAACACGAAGACAGAGGCTGAAGTCAGGAAAGCAACTCCCTTTGCAATAGTCTCAAAAACATAAAATATCTAGAAATAACCTTAACCAAAGAAGTGAAAGACCTCTATGATTAGACTGTTTGGTGTAAGTGAACTGAACATCTCCGTGGGGGGGGGGGGTAAGGGAAAGGGGGAGGAGGGAGAGGGGTATGAGGGACAAGGTAACAAACTGTACAAGAAATGTATCCAGTGCCTAAAATATGAAACTGTAACCTTTCTGTACATCACTTTGATAATAAAAATTTGAAAAAAAAAAAAAAGAACTAAGGAAATGGAAAAACCTCCCATGCTCCTCGATTGGGAAGATTAATATAGTCAAAATGGCAATATTGCCAAAAGCTATCTACAAATTCCATGCAATACCCACTAATATCCCAACACCATTTTTTAATGAAATTGAGGAAGCAATCCAGAAATTTATATGGAAAAATAAATGACCCCCCGACTAGCAAAAACAATCCTAAGCAGAAAGAACAATGCCGGAGGAATTACAATACCAAACTTCAAGCTGTATTATAAAGCTATAGCTATAAAAACAGCTTGGAATTGGCAATGGAACAGGCCTGAAGACCAATGGAACAGAATTGAAGATCCAGCAGTGAACACACAGAACTAAGCCCCCTTAATCTTTGATAGAGGAGCTAAAAAAATACGATGGAAGAAAGATAGCCTCTGTAACAAATGGTGATGGCAAAACTGGTTCAACACCCACAACAAAGCAAAATTAGATCCTTATATATCATCCTGCACCAAAATCAATTCCACATGGATCAAAGATCTTGAAATTATAACAGATACCTTGAAAGCACTAAAAGAAGTAGGAGAAACACTTGGGCTCCTTGGCACAGGACAGACCTGCCTTAACAAAGAGCCATAAATGCTACAAATCACAAAAAGGACGAGCAAATGGGATTGCATCAAATTGCTGAGCTTCTGCAGGGCAAAGGACATAGCTCACAAGATGAATGGAAAGCCTACAGATTGGGAAAAGATCTTTATCAGCCATACAATGAACAAAGACCTCATATCTAAAATATATGCAGAACTACAAAAAATTAAATTCCTCCAAAACAAAACCGCAAAGAACCAACAGCCCCCTCAACAAGTGGGCTAAAGACTTACAAAGAGACTTCTCTGATGAGGAAATGAGAATGGCCAAGAGTCATATGAAAAAGTGCTCTACATCTCTGGCCATAAAAGAAATGCAAATCAAAACAACATTGAGATTCCATCTCACCCCAGTAAGAATGACCTATATCAAGAAAACTAACAATAATAAATGTTGGAGGGGATGTGGACAAAAGGGAACCCTACTTCATCGTTGGTGGGAATGTAAACTTGTTCAGCCACTCTGGCAAGTGGTATGGAGATTTCTCAGAAGGTAAACATAGAGCTCCCTTATGATCCAGCAGCCCCACATTTGGCATCTACCCAAAGACCACAGAGAAGAACACACAAAAGCCACCAGCACAACAATATTCATCACAGCACAATTTGGCATAGCTAAAATATGGATCCCACCCAGTAACGCTCAGTAGATGAATGGATCAGGAAAATGTGGTACATATACACAATGGAATTTCATACCTCTGTCTCAAAGAATGACATTGCCGCATTTGTAAGGAAATGAAAGGACTTGGAAAAAATTATCCTAAGTGAAGTGAGCCAGACCCAAAGAAACATGGATACTATGCTATGAATAGGATTCCCTATTCTCATAGGGAATAGTTAGCTCAGGTTTAGGCTAGTCACAGCAGAGGATCACAAGAGCCCAACAGCAATACTCTTATGAACACATAAGATGAGGCTAAGTGAAACAACCTCCATTTTATGGAAACAACTGTTATATCACTGCTGTAATTACTTTCAACATGCCATGTGTAACTGTAGCTTCTACTGTTGATGATGCTCTTGTATCCCCTTCCTGCGGTTGTACCTTCACTATCAGTTTATCTTATTTGAGTACTTTGGAAACTGTATATACTGGTATTAGAATTAGGAAAGTGAAAGGGAATACCAAAACCAAGAGATACAAGATAAAAAGACAAACGACTACAAAGGCAATGCTTTCAAAACTGTTTGGTGTAAGCCAAGTGAACAACTCTGGGGGGAGAGGGGCAGGGGGAGGGGAGGGTAAGTGAGGGAGGAGGTAACAAACAGTATAAGAAATGTATCCAATGCCTAACATATGCAACTGTAACCTCTCTGTACATCACTTTGACAATAAATAAGAAAAAAAATGTTTTTCCTATGAGGAAAACAATACAGTCTATGTTTCTTTAGGTCTGGCTCACTTCACATAGTAAATTTTTTTTGGAATAATTAGTACATGTTTAGGCTAGTCAAAGCCGAAGTCATAATAGCCCAATAGCTATGCCCTTATGGACACTTAAGATGATGCTAAGTGAAATGAGCTCCATGTTATGGAAACAAGCGGTATATCATTATTGTAATTATTTTCAACATGCGATATGAATCCGTACCCTTTTTATTTTCTCTCGTATTCCCTTCCTGTGGTTTTACCCCCACTATCACTGTATCTCATCTGAGCACCCTGGATACTGTATATACGTGTATTAGAGCTAGGGAAGAGAAAGTAAATATCAAAATCAATAGACAAAGGATAAAAATACAAACAACTCCAAACACAATACTCACAAAACCATTTGGTGTAAACCAACCGTACAACTCGTGGGTGGAAGGGGAAGCAGGAGGGAAGAGGTAGGCATGTGGAGGGGAGGAGGAGCTAACATATTTGACAAGAAATGTACTCACTGCATTATATATGAAACTGTAACCCCTCTGTACTTCACTTTGACAATAAAGGAGAAAAAAGACAATAAATATTTTTTAATGATTCTGAAACACCTAACATTTCTGAGAGTTATAACATATAATGCTTAAGATTCTCATGTTAAAAACTAACATTTAGAATCAACACTCTCTTTCTCTGGCAATAGGAAAACTACCAACACATACACTGTTTGTGAATAAAGGTAAACATTTCCCTCAAAGAACTGCTAATCACCATACATTTCCTTTCTTCTTTCCTGTTATTTACTTCAGCCATTCTCTGGCCATAATCTGAGTGAAACCAGCCAAAAGGTACAGACACTGAGGCAGGTAGGGACAGATAGCATGAACACACCAAGGTGGCTGAGGCCTGAGCTATTTTGGATACTATAACCTCAACATTAGGCACAGGTAGTGAGAGAGGAAGAGAGAGATCAGGAAAAGTAGAAGCCAAATGGCTGCTAGGTATAAAAATCTAGAGAAGTGTGGACTCAAGACAGTTGTCAGAAGCTGCAACACAAAAATGAATAAGATGTAAATTAGATGGGATGTTCAAGGAAATAACCAAACGAGAACATAAAACAAACTAAGTCAAAGCTAGGACAGCGAAAAGAGTAGCGCAAAATTCGGGAGGTGGCAAACATGGCCTGCGTTTATTAAAAAAAAAAAAAAATAAGCTTCTCCACAAGCACAAACATCTCTCCAGCCTTCCTTCTCTCTCTACTCATAGAATAAGCATTCCCTCCTCTGCAGCTTTTGCTAGCAAGAGACACGTGATCTTTTTGTTAGATTATGAAACAAATACCAGTGATGAGCCAAAAACTTAAATATAGTAAAAGAGTTGGGACAGCACTGTGTTCACTCTGTGAGAAATATCCAACAGGAATGTGCAGTGTCTTTATTCAACAACATTTCTTTACTCGAATCACAAAGATTATGATTAAAGCATGTCTTTAACCCTCTCATATATTGCTATCCTATTTATTCTTGTGTTAGACATTTACAATGACCACTCTTAGGAATCTAGAAAGTTCTGAGGAAGTACTGGCGGCGGGGGGGTGGTGCTTATGATTACTTCCCAAAGCATAAGGGTGAAAAACAGCAGCTCATCAAGTGGGGGCAAGGGGAGAGCGGGAGACAAATGAAGGGGAAGGGGGGAATTGTAGTCAAGAATTCATTGTACATACTACAAAAGTAAGAAAACGGAAGGGCTGGGCAGAGGAAGGAGGGGCAAGAATGTTGAAAGGGGTGAGGTGGGTTAAGATGGGCCATATTCATAAACTGCTTTGTCAAATGGCAACTCCTTTGCACAAATACTTAAAGATAGTTTTTGTAAGAACTCAGAAGCTCTTCCCTTCACAGTAGTAGGACAAATTATTAGTTCCTACGCACAGGGACTAGAGTCTTTCAGGTCAGTTGTGTTTTGGTGGGGTTTTGGTTTTTGAGCCAGCACTGAAAATTGAACTCAGAGACTGGGCTATGTCCCTTAGCTTTGTCACTCCATGCTGGCCTGCTACCCCATGAGAAATAGCACAATTTCTGGTACTTTGGTGGTTCATGGAGGATGGATGTCATGGACTTCCCTGCCCAGGGCGGGTTTCAAAGCACAATCCTCCAAACTCATGAGGATCTGGGATTACAGGCCTGAGCCACAGGCTCCAGTTTCTAATGAGCTTTGGTCATCAAAAAAGTGGTAGTATAATTTTAAGGTTCACAGACATTAGTGCTACCTTTGGATCCTATGATATAAAGCCCCAAAGACCCGTCCTTTAAATAACTAATCAAATAAAAAATAAACAATTGTCTTATAATTAAATAATCATAAGACAGGGAAATAGAGACAAAATAATCATTAGTAATATAAACATAAAAATGGAAAAAAGCTTACCAAAGAGTTGATTCCTATATAGTTTAAGACTATAGGGAAAGTAAGCTGCAAGCCAGTGGCTGTAGCCAGTAATCCTAGCTATTCAGGAGGCTGAGATCTGAGGATCGAGGTTCTAACCCAGCCTGGACAGGAAAACTCTGTGAGACTCTTCTCTTCAATTAACCACCAAAAAGCTGGAAGTAGAGCTATTGCTCAAGAGACAGAGTGCTAGCCTTAAGCAAAAAAAGCTCAGGGACTGTGTCCAAGCCTGAGTTCAAACCCCGGGAACAGCAAAAATATAGGTAGGTAGGTAGGTAGGTAGGTAGATAGATAGATAGATAGATAGATAGATAGATAGAGTTTGTGTTGCAATGGAAAACCATGCACTCTACATCACTCTCTTCCTAATTCATTCCACTACTATGTAACAGGATAAATAGCAGAGAATAGCAAAGGAAAATAAATCTTTGTTAATTGGCGATGTCTTTCTTGCTATAGTCATATAGTTTCTTTCGAAGTGCAATTGGCTTCTCTTTCTCACTTGGAAAAGTCCACTTTGACTCTATTTACATATTCCATTTCAATTACTTCTGAACTAAAGAAACAATAAAACCACTGTTTCAGTCTTAAAATTCTTCTTTGAACCATTATGGAATCATAATAGTTACTTCTTTGGTAATTAAAGTAACACATAGTCACTTGGCCTCTGTATACTTCCATGCCATCATGACTGGTCATGATTTCACTTAAGAAAATGATCCCTTAATAGAAACAACATGTCACTTTATGGGACGTGGGAGGTGTTTTGCTATGGGTCATGAACATCCCTCTGCTCCACAATAGATTGAATACTAAGTGCAGGCCCTGGAAAGGCAGGGCCCTGCCACCTGAGTCCCATATGCGTAAGTTCCAAGCTGAGGGAAAGTCAGGTCAAACAACACCAATGCAATGGAAGGAAACCAGAGTTTAGATTCCTGCTACAGAATTGCAAAGCAGAGTACAGGAGAGGGGCCTGACTAGAATGAGGGTTGTTTGGGACAGTGCACCTTCTAGTTTGTTCTTCTATACATGGATGGCCACAACATGAAGCCCACTGGGGTAATGTGTGCTCCATGAAAGCCTGGTGGAGTCACATTTCTACATCTACTCTTAAGTTTCCTGTATTTACTCTTGAGTTTCAACCATTCTTAATCTTCTCATCATATCCCATAAATGTGAAAGCAGTGTGAAGCTTTAAAATGCTAGTTGCACATGATTACAATTAAACAATGTGGAGACTCCTAAGAACTGGGAAATGATGAGGAAGGGATACATGATGCGTGTAGGAATTCTTTGTGACTGATTATAAAATTCTTTTTTCTGGGATTTCTGCTTCAAGACTGATGGTAGAAGCAAAGGTTTTCCTGCTTTAAAAAAAAAAAGGTGTAAAAGAATAAAATGTCCTAGACTTCTTAATCCAAAGATACCTTGTGTTATAACAACTAGACATTTTCATATTCATAAAATGGTAACATAAATTTTATTACCACACCAGCATTTCATTTATTCCTAGCCTGATTTCCAGACTAATCTCAACATTCAAGAAAATATCTCAAAAGTAGCTGAAATTTAGGGCATTGAATAACATTGCACAGAAGAAAAGCATATACAAGAACATAAAAAGCTATGGTTTCTTCACTGATGTAATTTCACAATGTTAGAGTTTTTCTTTTATTAAAAACTACCAGTTGCAAAGACATGACTGGAAAGTGCAGGCACATGGGTCCGCCTTCCTGCCTCAGGTCCTGGGCAACTACCAGACAATCTGCAGGGTTATGAGATAAAGTCACGAATACAGTGTGTTTGGCTAAATATTTTTAAAAGATTATAATACCTCTGTTTGGCTCAAATAAATTATCAAGCCTTATTTGGTCCACTTTCCCATTTCATGGTTGGCTGATCATTGAATTCTCTCAGAAAGCAAAGCAATGAAGAAAAGGGGAAAAAAGAAGAAAGATGAAAAAAGGAGGAGGAAGGGGAAAAAAGAAGAAAGGTGAAAAAAGGAGGAGGAAGGAAGGAAGGGGGCCTGAGGAGGAGGACAGAGGACAGAGGAGCAAAATTCAGGAAGTCAGGAAGTCAGGTACTGGTGGCCTATGCCTACAATCCTAGCTATTCAGAAATGAGATCTGAGGATCACAGTTCAAAGCAAGCCTGGGCAGGAAAAGTCTACAAGACACTAAGCTCCAACCACCAGATAGTTCAGAGTAGAGCTGAGTGCCAGCCTTGAGCAAAAGATACTCAGTGCCCAGGCCCTGAGTTCAAGCCCCAGGTCTGTCAAAACAAAAAGTCATTTTTATGTTCCAGACTTCCTTGAAGCCCATAGTTTGAAACGATATACGGAAGGGAAAACTATCACTCAACAAAGCTCAATAGCTTGTAGAGCTGCTGTGTCATTCTATTGCATGTCCTACCAGACACGTATAAAATGTGCTTTGCTTGGCCAAAGAGCTATCCACAACTCCCTGCTCAAACACCTGATGACAGTGGACATTCATTTCAATGGGAACAAGATAGTCTTTCAATTTTCCTTCTGTTGTACGCGTTGCAATGTGGCCAGATTTACACTCTCTCTGTGAAATGCATTGGATTTCTCAGTCAATATTGGCTACAATATTAGTAATTTCTCAAGATCTTGCCTGTCATTTAAATGCAGACACAAAACTCACAGTCTCCTCATGGTGTCCATTTCAGTTTCAACATAGAACCATCATCATTTTACCAAAGACCAACTTTCTTACAGCATAGTTTCTATAAATAATGCACAAATAAATACTCTGCATATGCAAATTCAACCAATTACAGATTGTACATCTTTAAGGGAAAAGCAGTGCATCTGTACTAAAACACATTCACACTGTTTTCTTGTCATAATGCCCTATAACATGGTATAAAATCTAGCTACACATTATTTCAATTATATTACTTACTGTAAGCAATCTAGAGAAGACAAAGTATATGAAGGATGTTTGTAGTTTATATGCAAGTATTGTACTGTTTTATATCAAAAGAACTTCATTAGCCACATGGGTTGTAGAGCCAACCCACTTCAGATACTAAGGGACATTGTAATTTGGGGGAAAGTTATGTTGCAGATACTATTTGGCCAGCTAAACATTAACTGCTCAACAAAACTCTAGTGTTAACAATAACTATATTAAAAAGTTAATGGCAGCAGCAACTTGTTGACAAGACTCTATGTGCGTATGTGTGAAGAATAAAAGCTCCAAGGAGCAAGGTGCCAGTGGCTCATGTCTGTAATCCTCAAGAGAATGATTTCTGAGAATCAAGGTTCAAAGAAAGCATGCACCAGAAAGTCTCTTATCTACAATTAATCACCAAAAAATCAGGAAACAGAGCTGTGGTTCAAGTGGTAGACCACTATCCTTGAGTGCAAAGGCTAAGGGATAGCACTCAGGACCTGTGTACAAGCCCTGGTGCAGGCACCAAAAAGTAAAAAAGCACAAAGAAAAATGAAAAAATGCACAGAAACATGTCAAAAACTGGGATGACTTAAAGGCTTTAAAAAAATCTCAGACTTTAAGGCAGACGGATGGGGTGAGAGATGTTGATGTTTGTGATGTATATCACAGTGGGTTACATTGTGCATTTCCCCAACTTTCTAGTGCTAACAGATTAAGGAATATGTTCCTCACTTTCAGTGAGGAACATTGAGCTCTTTTGGAAGAAAAGGGAGAAGGAAGAGGAGGAAAAGAGGTGAGAAGAGTGGGAGAAGAGGCGAGAGGAACCGATAACAAAGAAGACTATCTAGACATATATTCTGACTCCCAGTTATACCATAATGTACAAGCCAGAGCTTGCTACAATTTACTCAATTAGAGTAAATATGATCATTGTATTTTATAACGTGTGAATATATTTTAAATACAAGAATTAAAGCTTCATGTCCATAATGAAGACCAGAACGCCTATAAATTGAAATTATAATTTTTTTTTTACATTTTAGGTGTCAAAGCCTATAAGTATGCCCTTATAACAAAAACTGCATGAATCTAGTGATCAATGTAAGGAACACATTATGAAGGGAAATGAATACATTTCAACTACCATTCGTGAAGAGAATAAGGCCTTCAACTGAAGAGGCAGTGACATCTCTGGATGCAATGACGTCAGAAGTGTCATCGCAATTCCAAATTATCCTGTACTCATAGAAATTCCAAATTTTGAGAGGAAGAAGTTCCACAGTAAGTTGAATGACAGTATTAATTCCACTTATTCTAGCTGTTGGAATACTAGCCCAAAGTTCATGGCTGTGGCTGTATCTACTATACACAAGGGCAACATTGACTGCATTTCAGGTATCTTAGAGCTGATGGGTTGGAGAAACTATTTGCTTTCTCTACTGATTTTGTCCATCACCAAAGAAGACAAGGGATAGCTCGCAATTCAATTGGGAAGAAACTGGTGGAGCAGTGAACTACTATTTAGCTCAGTTCCTCCTATCTCCACGTAAGAATCACCATTGTTAACACAAATTGGGGAGGGATGGGGGCATTGTGAAATTCCATGGCACTTTAAACCACCCCACCAAACTTCACCCATCTTGGCAAGCCAGGTTAGGTAGCAATGCTTCTAGGTGTAGCCAGTCATATCCTGGGTTTCAGGTTTCAGCCTGCAGCTCAGAGTCATCCATAAACAGTTTTCACATTCTCCACTTCCACCAAACCACCCCAGAAAGTCTCTAACATGGTAAGGAGGGCACCCAAACAATTTTTCATGATAGGTCTTGGATGGCTTCCATTTTGGTCATGTCACAGTGTTCATTTTACACCCTTACAAAGCAATCAGAAGCAGAGCAGACTGTGGCCTTGAAAGAATGCTTGCTCCCACACATCGAATAAGGTACAGTGAATTGAAATTCCATATCGTATTGGTATCCTTTTACATAATTACCAACGGAATTACTACAGTGAGAAAGGGAAAGGAAGCCAGACATCGTGGCACACTTCTGTTTCCCAGATACTGGGGAACAGAGGTAGGGAGGAGCACAGTCTTGAGACCACCTGATCAAATGAAAAGCAGGGGAGGGAGGGGAGGAGGAGTTAAAGGGGAAGAAGAGTGAAAAGGGCAGAGGAAAAGGGAGAAAGGTGGAAGAGATAGAGGAAGGGGAGGGCTGGCCAGCCCAAAAGACTATCCAAAGATAACTCAAAAGCCAAAAAAAAAAAAAAAAAAAAAAAGGAACTGGAGGAGTGGTTTAAATGAAGCAAGGAAAAGGCCTCAAGTTCCAAGCCAAGCATCACAGAGCAAGAATTGGAAGAATTAGCTTCTTCATTTGTAAACAAGGCAGACAAAAGAGAACAAGAACACCCCTTCAAAAGGCAACTTGTCCTTGTCCACTCTCAGCAGAAAAGTCACTGAGCATGTCATGTCCAGCCTGTTGGATTCATTAGGCCTCAGAAAGACTTACTGGGGACATTCGTGGGGGCACCCTCATCACTGTGCCCTGTTCTGTGTCACAGGAAGTGGAGAATATCTGCCATTTTCATTTCCATAACATTCACCATCTCAAGTTGCTTATTCAAGTTTCTTAAGGTAAAACTGTTTCTGTTCTCTATATCATTGAAAATGTATACAGCAAGACATGGAGTTTTATATGCTCAAATCCACTGGATTAGCAAAGGAACACAAAGGCTCTGACACCAGGGGGAAGAATGCTCTATCTCAAAGCAAGCGTGACCATTTACGTCCATCACCATACTGGGGCGACCTCAATCCATCACCAGGATCTGTACTGCTCCCACTTGGGAATGAGGGGTACTTGCGCTTGTTGGCATTTACTCCCATTTTGTAAATAGTCATTTCATAAGTATAGAGGATACCTTAAGAAGTATCTACTTTCTGTGTATGCTCATACTAGGGCTTGAACTCAGGGCCTGGGCAATGCCCCTTAACTTTTTTGCTCAAGGCTGGCTTTCTATCACTTGAGCCACAGCTCTACTTTGGCTTTTTGGTGGCTATTGAAGGTGAGAGACTCATGGAAATTCCTGCCTAGGCTGGCTTTGAATCTCAACCTTCAGATTGCAATCTCCTAAGAAGCTAGAATTATAACTGAGCCACCACCAGATGGCTTCTAGTCTCACTTTTTACCTGTAGCTGTTAAACACTCCACACAAGAAGTTCTCAACTTTAATCTCACTATTCATAGAATAGAATAGACTATCATCATATAGAACAGGCTGTCCATTCTATATTAAAAGTCATGTTTAGAAAGTGGCTCAGGTGGTAGAGCTGAAGAGCTCAGGGACAGAGCCCAGGCCCAGAGTTTAAGCCCCATGACCAAGAAAAAAAATATCATGTTTCTTTCATTTGGAATATCAGCAGATCAGCTACCAGTGTACCTTTATCTACCTATCCATCAATTCTTAGAAATTCAAAAGGCAACCAACAAACGTTGTATCCATTCCTACAGATTTTCTCAGGAGCCATATTTTCTTCTATTATGAATTTCTGAAACATAAGTATAGTTTTCTTTCTCTACCACCAAACCATTTAAACAACTTCCCATATTGTAAACATTTCATAGATTTAGGTTATATGCTCCAAAATGTACTCCTCTTGATTTTGCTTATCCCACATGGAAAGTCCTTTTCAAATTAACATTTGGTGTCATCTTCATGGAACTAGAAACTCCATGAGGATACAGGGCAAGTCTGCCTTATTTGCTCCCCCCCAAAAATAATCCCAAAATCTGGTACTGTTTAGAATTTATGCTAGGTAGAGAATTGACTAAGATGCTAAGTCGTTATTGCCCAGCTCTTACTTACAATGATATGACCAGTTTGTAAAAAGCCATATGTGGAAATGATTTGCACAAGATTGTGTAACATGTTAATGAAAAAGCCAAGGTGGCTTTCTTCATTTCCTATTCTTCATGGATGACACCACAGAGGTTCTTATACCTGTTTGCATTTCCTTAGCCTCAGGTCCTCAGCTCCTCCCACTAGCCCCCAGATCCACCCATACCTAATGAGCCACTCCTACTCACTACCTATCTACTTCCCCTTTACCCCCAGAGAGAGAAGCTGCCACCTGGATAAGGTGCAGACACCATGTAGCTCCCTCTCCCATGGGAATTATGGCCCCACTTATAAACCTCCTTTTGAACCTTTTCTCCTGTCTGTGATGATCTCTGCATGGTCCTCTGGGATGGCTGGGACATATCTTTTCAACACCTAATAGGCTGAGGAGGCCAATGGTACTGATGAATGAGTTCTTATCACTTGAATGGTGTATCCATTCCCATCGTTCTTCATTGGCTGGACAGAGAAACCTTTCTGTAAATATGCCTGCTTTATGCATACTTCATGGAAGATCCAAAGAACACAACCTGAAGTAGAATTCTGTAGCCATAGTGACGAGCCAAGTTACTCTCTTAGAGACAGTCAGGTATGACAGGGATCAAGCCACAAATAGCAGCTGTTATTTCCTTGTCTCTGCCATTGCTAACGCAAATCTGCTAAACATAGCTTTGATGAATTATTTGGGGTTCTTAAAAGAAAATTTTCTTTTGGTTTTCTAGAGCGTCTCTTGATCTTACAAAAAAGGTAAATATGCCTTTCTACTGAGGACAAAGATGATATAATAATGACTGTCCAATTTTATGTTATAAATATCACTGTATAAATAAATCTGATTTGAATAGGTCTACGAGTCAGATGGAGAAGACACTCATTTTGGTAAACATCTCATATTGAAGCTGTAAAGACACTCTTTACTAAGTCCATGCCCAATAAATCCAAGTCTTTCTACCCGGTATGCTTCGGTCTAAATGGTCTGTATCCCCTGTCATTTTGGTGAACACTTTGGAGACAAAACTAGGTATCATGAAAACCCCAAATTCCACTGCTACAACACCAAGAGATACTGACAGGCAAGATTATCTTTATAAATGACCTACAGATGTTTAACTAACCGCCATGTACATTAGCTTTAGGTTCTGAGCAACTTTTGCAACATTTCCCACTTGTTCCTCTGTGGAGCAGAGGAAGGAATGTAAGAAAAAGACTAATGAACTGTGGGTGCAGCTTTAGTGGTAAGAGAATTTGCCTAGTCTTTCTGAGAAACTTACAAAAAAAAAACCAACACAAAAAAAACAGAAGTATTATTTAAGCTCTAAACACTAATATGCCAAAAAATTTACATAAATCGTACAATGGAGAAGGAATTTCTAGTCTTTTTTTTTTCCTGGTGAAAAAATGAAGTGCATTCATTTGATCACAGTCACACCATTATTTAGTATCAGATCTAAGATTGCAGTCTAGACATATCCAACTCATTCTGGATTCCTTATTAGGCTTCTAGCTCTGGAGTCCCTCTGCCCAGGGGACAAATCCTAAGATTGCTAGCACTTAAAACTCTCCTAGTTATAGAAAGTAAATCACAAAGAGCCTCTCCTACTGTGAGAAGCCATTCAATAAATCGTCCTCAAAGCCTTCCCACAGAGGCTACCTGGGAAAACCCCAGTAAGACCTGAGTTCTAGCAGAAGCCATCAGTGAGTACAAACAACACAAATTTGCTTCTTTGCTACCGACCCTTGGCTCTGAGACTCAGCCTGTCATCAAGAGTGTCAACTTCAATGGATGGGCATGTGTCCACAGGAACTGAGTTGAGGTCACACTTGTCTCACTCTGTCCTGCAAACAGATGTCTGGGTGACAAGTCTTAGTCACACATGGCGAACAGAGGTTCCAGCCAAATCAGGTGGGAAGTGCCATATCTTCTTTCTAAGCCCTTTTGGCCAGCCAGCTCATTCCCTAAGATAATCCTGCATCAGCTGGTTTTCTCCAGAATCTTTTAACACAAAGCCTGCGTTTGGGTGATGTCTTGTTATTGGACAAGCAGAACTGAGTTTATTTCTGTAACTCACCAAAAACCCCATCTGGTTCTGTGTGTTTGAATGTGCCCCTTCAGAGTTCCCTCCCAAGGAGCCAGGTAAAAACTGATGTAATGCAGAGTTCTAGTGGTGGCAAGAAGGAAAGCAGGTGATAGAGCAACCAATAAACAACAACCCAAGAGAATTGCTGTTTATTATTCATTTATCACATTAAGATGGAAAAACAGGGCTGGGAATATGGCCTAGTGGCAAGAAGCTCTCTGTTCGATTCCCCAGCACCACATATATGGAAAACGGCCAGAAGGGGCGCTGTGGCTCAGGTGGCAGAGTTCTAGCATTGAGCGGGAAGAAGCCAGGGACAGTGCTCAGGCCCTGAGTCCAAGGCCCAGGACTGACCCCAAAAAAAGCAAGATGGAAAAACAAAGTCTGTAATAATCATCCCAGGGAATATACAGCAAACTCTTAAGGATAATAGCTTTCTCCCAGATGACAAGAGTTCAATCACTGGCCTACATGAAGCATCATAAAAACAATAGTATCTCCTCTGGAAATAGAACTCAGTGTGGTCACTTTTCAACATATTACCAAGTTTGTTATGAATCTTCCAAATTAAATTTAAGCTCCCCACATACACACAGCCCGTGTACTGGATTTTTTTGTATATTCAAAAGATGCTCTTTCCTGCCAGGTGTGATTTGTGAAGTCCTATACCTACCCTACCCACTGTCGGGGAAATTGACATCATCTCTATGGGGCAGGGGCAGCTGTGATTTCATTCCTGTCCTGGAAAAGTTCTTCCCTTGAATATCTTACTTCTGAGGTCTTTCTCAACTACTCAGGATGAAACACACAATGTCAAACATCCACGCTTTGTCTTCTCATCAAAAGCCTTCACTGAAAAAATAATATATCTCAAAGATGGTCAAATACAAATACTAAATACAAATACTAAAAGCTTTTATGCTGTATAACCTGAAAATTGAAAAGTCTAAACTGTGCCTGAACTAGTTATCATGAGACAAAAACCAACCGCAAACTATAAGAAATTACAGGCAGTAGTCCTTTTTATCCCCAGTCCCGGGGCTTGGACTCAGGGTCTTGGGTGCTATCCCTGAGCCTCTCTGTGCTCAAGGCTAGCGTTCTACCACTTGAGCCACAGTGCCTTTTCCAGCTTTTTCTTAGTTTGTTGGAGATAAGAGTCTCATAGACTTTGCTGACTAGGCTGGCTTTGAACTGCAATTCTCAGATCTCCACCTACTGAGTAGCCAGGATTACAGGCGTGAGCCAGCAGTGAACAGCAGCCGCAAAGTTTTTCACAGTCACCTGCAGCTTAATCATAACTGGGGCGTGTTCTAAGGGCTGTGCTGTTGCCATCCCACTGCTGAGCAAACATCACACAGCTCACTCACACAAACTAAGCTGGCTATGACATCACTAGGTTACACAATCTTAGGGGTCCACTGTTATATTTGTGACCTGTCTTGGGTTGAAGTGTCATTATGAAGCACATGACTACATTGAAATGAGCTCTTCCATATGAGAGAAAAAGACTCATTTTCCATGCATAAGGATGAAAGAAACTAGAATGTTCATAAATACATTCACCATGTTTATCTAAAGAACTTCTTGAGATTCATGGGAGTTTTGATGCCTTATATAATATTGTATCCACTAAATGCCTTCCCCTGGCCATATTCCAAGAGCTTTTAAATTGTTAGGTCTACAGACAACAACCAAGGCTCAGAAGTCTCTGAATGAAGATTTAATGATTCGGGGGTGGGGGGTGGGGGTGCTCATTCACTACCCTTTCGTCTCTATCCTTCTAATACACACTGTCACTATGGTTTCTTATAACTACACAGAAAAATGGACAACATGGAAGAATATTTCTGGCAAGGTACTGAGAACAAAATAAAGAACTAATTTCCTTTAGTCTTCATTTTTACCTACAGGTCAGATCACTTGCGAATATAATAACCACAAAAAACTCTGCACTAATATAACATTAGACACCAGGGCTTCACAGCTATTCAGACCAGGTTCACCACGAACACTGAAGTTATTTAATAAAATTGAAGATGACTTTTCAATCCGGGATACTAAGAAATTTGTATATCCCCTTGCCAATATTTTTCATGGTGATTAGCTCTTTTTTTTCCCCTCACAGACACTGGTATGCTGCTTAAAATAATATTTGTGGCTTTACTCACCATCTGTCAAAGGGAGACATGTTGATTTTCTTAAAGCAAGTTGGGTCTGCATTCTTTCTCTGTTACTGTTACAGGTAGACCTGACAGGCATATGATCGTTTGTTTGCAAATGCTCTCCCCTAGATGGAACCTAGTTAAGTTTCATTTCTTACCTGCTGGACAGTTGCACTCAGAAGGTGTTTCTCTTGTGATTCTCAGTTTAGCCATGTGTTCGTAGGATTCCTGTAGGAAAAGAAGATATATTAAGAGCTAGCAGTAGTATCCCAGTTCTGTGAGTTCTTCAGGGACTCTTCCTCTGTGGCTGTTAATAATGTTTGATAGCCTGCACAAACAGCATTTATGTAAGTGCATGGATCTTAGCCAATGCTAACAGTACTCAAGACATAATTTTGTTTTTAATTTAAAAATCAATTTAACATTGACATAGATTGAAAGATTTGGGGAATACCTTTCTTCATTATTCAACTATCCCCACCCTCTCCCTGCACAGCCAAGGCAAAACTCCGGCACTAACAATGCAGCTCATGGCAATGTGTGTCCTATCAATAACAGCCAATGTTGTAGACATACTTTATCACATTCGGGCTGCAACTACTGCATCTCTCCACTGGCAGAAAAACTACCCTCTCCCTACTGGAGTCTAAGTCATCTTTAAAGGAATCCCTTTCAATTCTCCATTCATCAATATCTGAGCATAACCTCTGTTAACTCTCCCCCTCCAAAAAAACAAAGGAAAACTTTTTTTCCCCAATTTTTAAAACCTTTAATATGAAAAGAATTCCGAGTTAAATGAATTTTTAAATCTATGGGCTTATTTCACTTTTAAGAGTGCTTACCATTCTCTATTGATAAGGCCTAACCTTATCAAATGAAAAACAGATGTGAGCATTACAATGAATATTCTCCATACAACTGAGAATGCTGACAGCCCAGACTCCACAAAACTAAACAGCCGGGCAAAGCCCCTACTGCCATTGCAACATGCAATCCTTAAGGAAGACAGAGGGAAGATCCTCCACACAGACTTGGAGAGAAACCAAGGAAGGGACTTGAATAGATACCACAGAGGCTCACACATCCCAAATCAACTGTATAACCAGTAAGGGTGGATCCTGTAGACTGACTGAACCTGTGCAAAATTCTATCCACATGCAACTCCCCCTCGAGCAAGGCCCAGCCTCACACACCTGACTATGGTCTTCAGCTGATCTGCCTTCTCCGGCAGCAGGGGAACGGAGGGTGCCCTTTTAGCAGATTCCAGGGTGAGGATCCTCGCCTGAAGGTCGTTGGTTTTCACCCCAAGTTACAGACACGAAATCATGGCCACCCCGGAGAGGAGGGTGGCCAGGGTGGTGCACGGGGGCATGGCACAGGTGCAATGCTGCCTGGAAGGGCTGGGTTCTTCAGATCCAGCCTTTCACCCTGCTCCCTTCCCCACAGGCTTCTTCACCAGCATGGTAAGGGGGGGGTCCTCTGGCCACCTTCTACCTCCTGCCAAGACAACTGGCCAGAGGAGTAGCGACAAGTCCTCCAAAGTTCAGTCCTGGCGGCTGCACAAGTAGTTGGCAGAGTAGGTGCCAGGCAGGCGCGGTGAGGGACCTGTATGGGGCTCAGCACGGGGACCCGCAGGCAAGGACCATCCTCAGCCTGTGGCTCTCCTCCCAGCTGGGAGCAAAACAAACAAAAATAAATAATGCTCTCCTCTGCACTCCTCTGAGCTCCTCTGCTCTCCGCCTCCTTTGCTCTCTTCCTCCTCTGCTCTCCTCCTCCTCTGCTCTCTTCCTCCTCAATTGGATGATAAACTTGGCTTCAGGTGTGTTAGGGAGATAGAAGCGTAAAGGTAGAAGAGGGAAATGGGTTTCAAATGTACCCTAAGTGCATCAAGTACTGAAAATGAGTACTTCATTTATGGCTCTGCAACAATCTAACATGTCCTCGGACCCTTTTGGTGCCAATAATATAGAGGAGAGTTGTGTGACAGATCTCTGGTCTTGCAGGCTTTAGGTTGTAACAGAAAGGAGAACTAGATGGTTCTGAATGTTTATTCAAGGTCCATCCACCCACTTCCTCACTTTCAGCCCTCCCATTATGTTCTTAAGCTTCAAGGAAATAAGTGTTTCTGTTCTCTCACCCGATCCACTCCATTCCCCCCATGTACGGTCCAGTGCCAGGTGCTAGCAAGATCAACAGGGAGCAAGGTGTGGGTACTGTTCATTGGGAGCTGCAGGCTTGCTGTGTTGGCTGGTCCCTCTGGAAGGAATGCTGGTGGCTCCCCTACCCTCTCCTCCTCGTGGGAGAGACCCCCATGACCTGTGTTTGCATTTGCCTCTGTGCTTATATAGCCTCTGTATTTACACCTGACCATGCTAGGGCAAATAGGCTTCCCCTAGTTCTTAAGCAATGAGCCAGAGCTGTCCAGTCAACGGTGGTTTGGCAGCATTATGCTGCCTTTAGCCATTTGGGAACCCTATGAAATTGGTCATGGCCCCTTCCAGGATGTGCAGCCTACCAGAGTGCACAGGCGTGAGGCAGAAATAGCAGGGCCTCCTCTTGAGCACAGACCCCTCTCCTCCCACCTTGTTCCTTTGCTGGGGCTGGCAAGCCTCATAGGCAGGGTGGCCCGACGAGCTAGGATGGCCAGCCAATGACAGGTAAGATCCTTCAGGGGGGACGACCTAAGACAGGCACTTTCTCGAGTAGGACATCCACCAGCTTATTAAACAGAAAAGGAGGAGATGTGGGGCGCACCGCCTGGCCCCGACTGTGCACGCCCTGGAGTTGTGTGACTGTTGCACCGCCTCCGGGGAGAGGGATCCTGGCTAACCCCGCCTGCCTTCGGGGTCCGGAACTGGAAGGCAGCTCTAGGCAGTAACCTGGGGTGGTCCTGCTGGTAGTGACATAGACTCAGGCCGCCCCTTAGGGAGGTCCCATGGCCTTCCACCCTTGACGGACAGCTCCGACCGCCAATCGTAGCCCCTGACTAGGTATGTTACACCCCTCCTCTTCCTGCTGCCATTGCCCATACTTAAGATGGGGTTCGCGCCAATAAACAGAGAGCGGTCTTGAACTCTGCCCAAGTCGACTGACCATCTAACTGTGGCATAAAGGTTGGGTTGGGCTGCGTGCGGGCGACTTGCTGCTTATTACCTATTCTGGGTTCACCCTCGGCGGGGAGGGGCGCGCCTCCTTGCCTCTCCTGCTGGTCAGGAGAGCGCCCGGGGTGCAGGGCCCCCTGCATCTGTCCATCCATCTGTCTGTCTATGTGTCTGTCTCCCTGTCCATCTGTCTGTCCATCTCTTGTGCGTCTGTCTGTCTCCCTGTCTGTCTCTATGTTGTCCTGTCTGTCCGTCTGTCTGTGTGTCTGCGCCTCTCTCCGTCTGTGTGTCCGCCCGTCCCTCCTTTTCCGTCTCCCAATCCACATGTCCGTCCCTCTGTCCGCCCCTCCATTCCTCCGACTGGACTGTGTCTCTCTGTCTGGGAGACGCACCCAGCACCACCCAAGGAGGATTCAGCACCCAGCACCACCACCCAAGGAGGACTCAGCACTCAATACCACCACCCAGGAGGCCTCAGCACACAATACCACCACCCAGGAGGACTCAGCACCCAGCACCACCACCCAAGGAGGACTCAGGTCTGTCTGTCTGTCTGTCTGTCTGTGCATGGCACCCGCACCCCCGAGGCCCCAAGGCCTGTCCTCACCGGGGTGCCGCCTTGGCTTCCCCATCCCCGAGAAAGGAGAATGAGATGCTCAGGAGCCAGGAAACCCCCAGGAGAAGCGAGAAAGGGGAAGCGGCATCCACTCCCCGTCCGGAGCCCAGAAACGTCAGGGCCCAGCCGCCCCAAGCTCCCCAGGACACCCACCCGGGGGTCCACACCTGACAGCCCAAACCCCCGGAACCAAGACGGGCACCCTGGCTGCCCCACACCCGACCCGATGTGCCAATGGCCTGCAGTGAGTGTGAAAGCCCCAGGGGCCACCAGGGAGGAGAGGGAGGGGGAAGGAGAGAGGGATGAGATCAAGCACCCATCCCCCACGCACCCACGCAACACCCACCCACCCACCCACCCAATTATCCACCCACCCACCCATCCATCCACCCACCCATCCACCCACCCACCCATCCATCCACCCACCCACCCAACCATCCACCCACCCATCTACCCACCCATCATTCATCCACCCACCCATCCACCCATCCACCCACCCATCCACCCCCCCACCGATCAATCCACCCACTCTTCCACCCATCCACCCAATCATCCACCCACCCATCCCCATTGCTCTCTCCACAGTGCTCTCCAGGTCCAGGCCTCCTGCCCTGATCCTCCCCTGGTCTGCAGCCTCCATCTTCCTCCCCCTCCTCCTCCTCCTCCTCCTCCTCCTCCTCCTCCTCGTCCTCATGGCTGAAGCTCATCCGGGTAACTCACCTCCTTTCTGGTTCCTCCATCAGCCCAAGGGAGGATTCGAACACAGTACCCTTGTATGGATGATCCTGACTTCTCACCTTTGTTCCTTGTGCCCCCCCCACCCATCCAGAGACTCCCACACCATCTTCTGGAAGCTTCCCCGCGCACTCCTGACCCCTGAGACCCCCCCAACCTTGGGCCCTGCGACCCCTGACCCTGTACCTGACCTGGGCCTGACCTTCGACTCCAGGAGCCCCAGGCTAAGCTTGCACTGTGTGGCCACCACCACAGAGGCCCGGTGCATCGTTGTGAACCTGAACAAGGGGTCGGTCACACTGCTGGACAGTTGGGGCAATCGAGGCACGACGGAGACACCAGGCCCCCACCCTGGGAGGCCAATGGTGGGGGCTGTGGGGTAAACTGAGGCAGGGGTGGGCTGGCCCACATTCCCTGGTGTTCCGGGGGCTAAGTTGAGGCATGGATGGACGAATGGATCTCCCAGGTGTTCCGGTTTATGTCAAGGCACCGACCCCCCCCGCTCTCCAAGGTCCCCGTCGGACAATGTAGCTGCGAATTCTGGGATCTCCTGTGGTACCAGGGAGTCGAGTTCGAGGTTACACTCACTGTGGCCAGGAGGCCCCTGACCAAAGGCCTGGGGTTCACAAACCCGGGTGAGGTCCTGAGGTTCCGGGTAGGGGGGGGGGATCGAGGGTCAGGGGTCACAGGTCAT
This sequence comes from Perognathus longimembris pacificus, assembly GCF_023159225.1. NCBI lineage: Eukaryota > Metazoa > Chordata > Mammalia > Rodentia > Heteromyidae > Perognathus > Perognathus longimembris. Next base: position 9,576 of record NW_025956791.1, on the reverse strand, counting down.
ATGTTGAAGGTTCAGGGGTCATTGGGTTGAAAGTTCAGGAATCATGGGGTTGAACTGGTCAGGGGTCATGGGTTGACGGGTCAGGGGACATGGGGTTGAAGGGTCAGGGGTTTTGGGGTTGAAGGGTCAGAGGTCGTGGGGTTGAAGGGTCAGGGGTAAGTCTCCCCACAGGCCCTCCACCCTCCACCCCCCCCCCGCCATGTTGTTTCCCCAGGCCTTGTGTGTTATGTCTTCGAGGCCCAGGCCCTGAACTGCTCATGGGCACTGGGGCCGCAGGCACCGCGGGGGACACAGTATTCCTTCAGGATCCGGACTCCAGGTGGGGCCACCCCTGCCGGTTTCAATGCCCCTTCCCCACCATTGTCGGTTTCTAATGTTCCCCGCTCATCCCGCCATTGTCAGTTTCTAACGCCTCTCTTTGGCATTGTCAGTTTGTAATGCCACCTCTGTTGGCCATTTTCGGTTTCTAATGTCCCCCCCTTCGGCCATTGTGAGTTTCTAATGCCCCACCACTCCCTAGGACCGGCCTGTACCATGAGTGCTGGCCGACATGTGCCAGTCCGGCCTCCAGGTGGGCTGCATCCTCCCCGATCTTGCTGGCCTCTGGGCCCAGACCTACGCCCTGGTCACCGGCTCGAGCCCCGCTGGCCCCGTCCACTTCCTGGACGCCTGGCTCTATGCCCGTGAAATTGGTGAGGGTGGTTTCCAGTACCCCCTGGACCACCCAGGGCGGTTTCAAGTATCCCAGAGACCACCAAGGGCAGTTTAAAGTGTCCCCAAGAACACCGAGGGCGGATTTGTGTCCTCGAGACCACCGAGAGTGGTTTCAAGTATCCCCACGAGCACTTTGGTGCATGGAGGGCAGTTTCAGGTATCCCCAAGACCACCTAGGGCGATTTCAAGGGTTCCCCATGACCCCCAAAAGCAGCTTCAAGTTTTCCCAGGACCATCCAGGGCGGTTTTAAGTGTCCCCGAGACCGCTGAGGGCGGTTTCAAGTGTCCACACGAGCACCTTGGTGGATGGAGGGCGGTTTCCACTGTCCCCATGAGCATCCAGGGCAGTTTTGAGTGTCCCCCAAGACCCACAAGGGCAGTTTCAAGTATCCCTGGCACCACCGAGGGCAGTTTCGAGCCCCCCCACCCCACCCGGTGTCCCTCCATTCATCTGTGGCAGTTTTCAGAACACTTTGACCCCCTGTGAAACGTGAGCATTGCCTGCGGCCCCCGGGGCTGGCAGGTATGGTGGGAGCCACACAGGACCTGGAGGCAGTGGAGCAAGCACAACTTCCGGTACCAGCTGCCCCTGTGCATGGGAGTACTCAGTGCAACACCCGGGAGTACTCGGTCCAGCACTGGCGGGGAGTATTTAGTCCAGCAACGTTCAGGAGGGGGTGGGGTTCCGGATTGGTGTGGGATGGGAGTACTCAGTCCAGCACCGGGGAGGGATGGGAGTACTCAGTGAAGCACCCGGAAGTACTCAGTCCAGCACCAGGGAGTACTGGTTGTAGCACCCTGGACTACTCAGTCCAGTATTGGTTGGGAGAGGTGGGTTTCAGGATTAGTGTGAAATGGGAGTACTCAGCCCAGCACTGGGGAGTACTCCACACAGCACGTGGGAGTACTAAGCACATCACCCAGAAGTACACGGTCCAGCACCCTGCCCCGCAGTCAGTGCTGACTGAGGCCTGTGCTCTGTTCTTTTAGCATGGTGGCCAGCTGGTCTCCCAGGACTCCCCGGTGAGTGCTCCTGGAACCGCCCCGTGCCTCAGTTTACCCCTGCCCCATGGCGAGTCTCCCCCCACATTGAGGTCTTGGGAGGCTCAGACAACACCTACGCCCTGCCAGGCCTCGAACCCGGGCCTCACCAGGCCTGTGCATCCGGGCCAGGGAAGCCCGCACCCTGACCTAGGGCTCCTGGAGCAACACGGTGGAGTTTGGGGAGCAGAGGGTGGTTTCAACTGTCCCCAGGGAGGTTTCAGGTGTCCCCAGGAGTAGAGATTCTGGGGGGGGTGGTTTCAAGTGTCCCCAGGACCATTTTGGGCCTGTGGGTGGATGGAGGGCGGTTTCAAGTGTTCCCGGGGGAAGGGGTCTGGGGCGATTCGTTTCAAGTGTCTCCAGGGTGGGGAGGGGTCTGTGGTGGGTGGTTTCAAGTGTACCCAGGGCGGTTTCAAGTGTCCCAAGGGTGTTTTCTAGTATCCCAATGGGGAGGGGCTCTTGGGGGGGTGGTTTCAAGTGTAACCAGGACCACCTTGGGCCTGTGGGTGGATGGAGGGCGGTTTCAAGTGTCCCCGGGTTGGAGTGGTTCTGTAGGGGGCGGTTTTAAGCATCGCCAAGGCAACCCTGGGCCTGTGGGTGGATGGAGGGCGGTTTCAAGTGTCCCCAAGGGGAGGGGGTCTGGGTAAGGGTCAGTTTCAAGTGTCCCATGATGGGGGCAGTTCTTTAGGGGGTGGTTTCAAGTGTCTCCAAGGCAACCCTCGGCGTGTGCATCGATGGAGGGCGGTATCCAGTGTCCCCACGAAAACCTTGGGCCTGTGAGTGGATGTAGGGCAGTTTTGAGTGTCCCCACAGCGGTTTCAAGTGTCCCCGGGGGAATGGGGATCTGGGTGGGGGGGTGGTTTCAAGTGTCCCCAAGACGATTCTGGGCCTGTGGGTGGATAGGTGGCGATTTGAAGTGTCCTCAGAGGCCTCACATGGGGGGGAGCCTTTGCAGGTGGAGTCGTGTGGGGAGGGCTGGGGCAAGGATCTGAGGGTCATGTGTCCTTCCCTCCCCACTTCATGTGACCCCTCCCCCTCCCATCCCTTCCTCCCCGAGTGTGTGCACACCCACACGGTCGGAGGTTTCAAGGGTCCCCGCCGGGCCAGCCATGCTGCACCTGCTGCTTCGGCAGCACTGGGGTCGCTGGGCCTGGGCTGGGGCTGTCAGAGGTGAGCAGGAATCTGAACCCGGGGCCCCCAGGGTGGGGGGGGGAACGCAACGCATTGTGGGCCATGCGGGAGGCCGGGATTCGAGCCCACATCCACCCGTCCGTCTGTCTGCCCTGTAGGATCCTGAGCGCCCGCGTTCCCTGTGTCAGCGACAAGTTGACTGGTGAAGATGGACAGACGGACGGACGGAGGGACAGAGGGACATGGGGGGCTGGGGGCTTGGGCGGTGACAGACAGACAGCGATGGGAATCGAGACACGGACAGACATGAAGACAGACGGACGGACAGACAGGGAGACAGGGAGATGGACGGACAGATGAACAGACAGACAGACAGACTGGGAGACAGATGGACAGACCTGGAGACAGACAAACAGGCATGGACAAGAGACAGGCAGACAGATGGACAAACAGACATGGAGACAGACAGACAGGGAGACGGACAGACAGACACACAGCAGACAGATGGACAGACAGACAGACAGGGACACAGATGAGCAGGACAGACAGACAGGTGGAGAGGGAGACAGACAGACAGAACTGGAGACAGACAGATGACAAAAAGACACAGAAGGACGGATGGACAGATGGACATCATGGAGACAGATAGACAAGAGAGGGAGACAGACAGACAGATGAGCACACAGTGAGACACACAGGGAGACAGACAGTCATGGACAGATGGACCTGGAGACAGACGGACAAACACACTGAGCAGATGGTCAGACAGACAGACGGAGAAACAGGGAGACAGACAGACGGACGGATGGATGGACAGATAGACAGATGAGCAGACGGGCAGACAGACCTGGAGACAGACGGACACATGGACAAATGGATGGACGGACAGACACAGAGGGAGACAGACGGACAGACAAAGAGATGGGCGGATGGACACACGGACAGCCGGACAGCCGTGCACCTCCCCCTGTCATCCGCTGGGAGGAGGAGGAGGAGGAGAAGAAGGAGGAGGAGGAGGAGGAGGAGGAGGAGGAGGAGGAGGCGGAGCCATTGCCCGTGGTGGAGCTGAGCCTGCAGCCTGGGCCCTGATCATGGCGCCGCCGGGGTCACCCCAGCCTCCCCCCCGCATGCACACACGTACCCAGGGTTAGGGTACTGAGTCCTCCTGCGTGGGTGCTGGGTGCTCAGTCCTCCCCCGGCATCTCCACACAAGATGCTGGGTGCTCAGTCCCCCCTGGCGTCTCCACACAAGGTGCTGGGTGCTCAGTCTTCCTTTGTTAGTGCTGGGTGCTCAGTCCTCCCCCGGTGTCTGCATACGAGGTGCTGGGTGCTCAGTCCTCCCGTGCCTCCACACAAAGTGCTGGGTGCTCAGTCTTCTCATGTGGGTGCTGGGCAGTTAGTCCTGTGTCCCACACGAGGGCCTGGGTGCTCAGTCCTCCTCCCATGAATCCACAGGAGGCGCTGGGCGCTCAGTTCTCCTCCCGTTCCTCCACACGAGGTGCTGGGTGCTCAGTCCTCCTGTGTGTGTGCTAGGCGCTCAGTCCTCCTCCCGTGCCTCCGTGAGGGGTGCTGGGTGCTTGGAATAATTAGTACATGTTTTTGGAATAATTAGTACATGTTTAGGCTAGTCAAAGCCGAAGTCATAATAGCCCAATAGCTATGCCCTTATGGACACTTAAGATGATGCTAAGTGAAATGAGCTCCATGTTATGGAAACAAGTGGTATATCATTATTGTAATTATTTTCAACATGCGATATGAATCCGTACCCTTTTTATTTTCTCTCGTATTCCCTTCCTGTGGTTTTACCCCCACTATCACTGTATCTCATCTGAGCACCCTGGATACTGTATATAGGTGTATTAGAGCTAGGGAAGAGAAAGTAAATATCAAAATCAATAGACAAAGGATAAAATTACAAACAACTCCAAACACAATACTCACAAAACCATTTGGTGTAATCCAACCATACAACTCGTGGGTGGAAGGGGAAGCAGGAGGGAAGAGGTAGGCATGTGGAGGGGAGGAGGAGTTAACATGTTGGACAAGAAATGTACTCACTGCATTATATATGAAATTGTAACCCCTCTGTACTTCACTTTGACAATAAAGGAGAAAAAAGACAATAAATATTTTTGAAAGATTCTGAAACACCTAACATTTTTTAGAGTTATGACATATAATGCTTAAGATTCTCATGTTAAAAACTAACATTTAGAATCAACACTCTCTTTCTCTGGCAATAGGAAAACTACCAACACATACACTGTTTGTGAATAAAGGTAAACATTTCCCTCAAAGAACTGCTAATCACCATACATTTCCTTTCTTCATTCCTGTTATTTACTTCAGCCATTCTCTGGCCATAATCTGAGTGAAACCAGCCAAGGTACAGACACTGAGGCAGGTAGGGCTGGGAGGAGGAGGAGGAGGAGGAGGAGGAGGAGGAGGAGGAGGAGGAGGAGGAGGAGGAGGAGGTGGAGGAGGAGGCAGAGCCATGGCCCGTGGTGGAGCTGAGCCTGCAGCCTGGGCCCTGATCATGGCGCCGCCCGGGTCACCCCAGCCTCCCCCCCGCATGCACACACGTACCCAGGGTTAGGGTACTGAGTCCTCCTGCGTGGGTGCTGGGTGCTCAGTCCTCCCCCGGCATCTCCACACAAGATGCTGGGTGCTCAGTCCCCCCTGGCGTCTCAACACAAGGTGCTGGGTGCTCAGTCTTCCTTTGTTACTGCTGGGTGCTCAGTCCTCCCCCGGTGTCTGCATACGAGGTGCTGGGTGCTCAGTCCTCCCGTGCCTCCACACAAAGTGCTGGGTGCTCAGTCTTCTCATGTGGGTGCTGGGCAGTTAGTCCTGTGTCCCACACGAGGGCCTGCATGCTCAGTCCTCCTCCCATGAATCCACAGGAGGCGCTGGGGGCTCAGTTCTCCTTCCGTTCCTCCACACGAGGTGCTGGGTGCTCAGTCCTCCTGTGTGTGTGCTAGGCGCTCAGTCCTCCTCCCGTGCCTCCGTGAGGGGTGCTGGGTGCTTGGTCACTCTCTGGGCCGCAGGGCCTGGCTCACTGTCTGTCGCTTCGGCTGCCCACAGGGGAAGGGAGAGACGGACAGACGGGTGGACACAGAGACAGGGAGGGAGACACACAGACAGGAACAGGCACTAACACAGACAGACAAACAGACAGACAGACGGTTAGACCGGCTGTGGGACAGTCAGGCAGCTAGAGAGACACAGACAGATGGACAGGGAGATAGACAGACAGGGAGACAGACAGACAGACAGACAAGGAGACAGTCGGATGGACGGACAGATGGAAAGACAGACAGGGAGACGGACAAATGGACAGACAGACATAGATGGACGGATGGACAGGGAGACTGACAGACGGACAGATGGACAGACAGATGGACGAAAAGACACAGATGGAAAGACAGAGACACAGACGGACGAACAGGGAGGACAGATGGACAAATAGGGAGACAGGGAGAGAGACAGATGGACAGACAGACGGACAGACAGACAGACGGACACACAGACGGACACACAAGCAGTGTGACAGACACAGAGACAGTCGGACGGCAGACAGACGGATGGACAGACAGACGGACAGATGGACGAACAGGGAGACAGATGGACAGACAGACATGCAGCGAGAGACAGATGGACAGACAGATGGGCAGACGGACAGACAGACAAGGAGACAGACGGATGGACGGACAGACAGGGACCAATGAACGTAGACAGATGGACGGACGCACAGAGCGACAGGCGCACAGGGTCCCAGGCCTGGGGACAGACAGACGGACAGACGGATGGGCAGGGAAACCGAGGCAGACAGACAGACGGGTGGACACAGGGACAACTGAGAGAGAGACGGACAGACGGACACACGGACAGGCAAGGGGCCTAGGGGAGGGCGGGGAGGAGGGGGACTGGGGCTCGAATCCCGGCCCGGCACCCAGCCACCCGGCACCCAGCTACTCAGCACCCAGCACCCATTACCCAGCCACCCAGGTTCTCAGCCCTCAGCACCCAGGTACTCAGCACCCCAACCCCCAGTACCCAGCCAGCACTCACCTACTCAGCACCCAGTACTGAGCACCCAGGTACTCAACCCTCAGTGCCCTCAGCACCCGGCGAACCAGTACCCAGCACCCAGCCACCCACTACCCAGCTACCCAGCAACCAGCCACCCACACAGCTACCCAGCTACCAAGTACCCAGCCACCCAGCACCTAACCCCCCAGCACCCAGTACCAACACCCAGCCAATCAGCATCCAGTCCCCAGCTACTCAGCACCCAGCCACCCAGCACCCAGTACCCAGCATCCCAGCCAGCCAGTACCCAGCTACCCAGTACCCAGCACCCAGCCACCCAGCACCCAGCTACTCAGCACCCAGATGCCAGCCTTCAGCATGCAGCTACTCAGCACCTAGCCCCCATTACCCATCATGCAACTACTAAGCACCCAACCAGTACCCAGCACCCAGCGACTCAGTACCTAGCCACCCAGCACCCAGTCCCCAGCACCCAGCTATTCACCACCCAGGTACCCAGCACCAAGTACCCAGCAACCCAGCACTCAGCTACTCAGCACCCAGTATCCAGTTATTTGGACCTCAGCATCCAGCTAGTCAGCACCCAGCCACCCAGCTACTCAACCCAGTACCTAGCACCCAGCCGCCAACCACCCAGCACCCAGTACCTAGTACCTAGCCAATCAGCGTCCAGTACCCAGCTACTCAGCACCCAGCCACTCAGCTACCCAGCTACCCAGCACCTAATCCAGCACCTAGTACCCAGCCAACCAGTACCCAGCACCAGGACACAACCACTCAGCACCCATCACCCAGTACCCAGCACCCAGCCAACCAGCCCCCAGCACCCAGCTACTCAGCACCCAGACACCCAGCACCCAGTACCCAGCTACTCAGCACCCAGCCACCCAGCTACCCAGCTATCCAGCACCTAATCCAGCACCTAGTACCCAGCCACCCAGCACCAGGACACAACCACTCAGCACCCATCACCCAGTACCCAGCACCCAGCCAACCAGCCCCCAGCACCCAGCTACTCAGCACCCAGACACCCAGCACCCAGTACCCAGCTACCCAGCACCCAGTACCCAGCACCCAGAACCCAGCCATCCAGCTAGCCAGCAGCCAGTACCCAGCTACTGAGCACCCAGTTCCCAGAACCCTGCTACTCAGACCCCAGGCACCTAGTACCTAGCACCCAGCACCCATCTAACCAGTACCCAGCACCCAACTACTCAGACCACACCATCCAGCTACTCAACACCCAGCTACCAAGCACCCAGTCACCCAGCACCCAACCACCCAGCACCCAGTACCTAGCACCCAGACACCCAGTAACCAGCCCCTAGCCACCCAGCACCCAGTACCCAGCACCCAGCTACCTAGTATTTAGCACTCAGCACCCAGAACCCCCAGCTTGCAAATTGCACACCCGTGTATCATTTTACCCTGTTTTGACTCCACTGCCTCTGTCCCGCCTGTCCGCTCTGCCCCACCCAGCCCCCCATCCATCGCCCGTCCTGCCCTGGCCTGAGCCTTCCAGTGCCCCAAGCAGAAACAACAGGAAACCGCCAGGGTGGGGCGGGGCTGGCCAAGGAAAGCAAAGATTTATCATTTCAACTTCACATCTGAGTAGTTCATTAAGAATGGGTAGCCATTTGACAGGCAGATACCAATGGGGAAGATTCCAGGAAGAAGAGACAGAGACAGGAACACAGGAAGAGAACAACTCTCTAGAAACCAGGAATTCCTGCTGCTGAATGCCATTAGCATTGTGAAAATTAAAAAGAAGCTGGGGTCAATTTGGGCTCCTTCCATAAGGCAGTGGAGAAGAGGTATTTAAGCATAAGACATACATTTTAGAAGTGTCCCAATGTACAGGGTGCTGGTGGCTCATGCCTGTCTGTCATCCTAGCTACTCAGAAGGCTGACCTTTGAGGATCATGGTTGAATGCCAGTGAAGACAAGAATGTCTGTTAAAGAGTCTCATCTCCAATTAACTACAAAAAAAACAAAAACAAAAACCTGGAAGAGGCACTGTGGCTCAAAGAGACAGAGGACTAGCCTTGAAAGGAAAGGAAGAAGGGCTGGGAATATGGCCTAGTGGTAGAGTGCTTGCCTTGTATACATGAAGCCATGGGTTCAATTCCTCACCACCACATATAGCAAAAAGCAAGAAGTGGAGCAATGGCTCAAGTGGTAGTGTACTAGCCTTGAGCAAAACAAAAACAAAAGCCTGGGACAGTGCTCAGGACCTGAGTCCAGGACTGGCAATGAAGGAAGGAAGGAAGGAAGGAAGGAAGGAAGGAAGGAAGGAAGGAAGGAAGGAAGGAAGGGAGAAAAGAAAGAGAGGAAGAAAGAAAGAGAGAAAGGAACATAGTGAGTGAACTCAGGGTCAGCACCTGCGTTCATGCCCCACAAACAATAACAAAAACAAAGAATCCACAAAATGCTAGTTTTCCAATAAAAGATTAAAAATTTGTTAGAAATATGTTGCTAACTTATTAAAAAAAGACCCTAACACTTCAATTTTTAAATTTAGCTCAAATGAGCAAAGCATCAGGCAGAACTTCATATGGTCCTATTTAAAAGGATCACATTGGCACTGAACTACATTGAGCTCCTACATCATCATCAGTATAGAGAAAATGAGTCTAA
>NW_025956790.1:0-73324 GCF_023159225.1 Perognathus longimembris pacificus | reverse complement strand
TGGGAACTCCTCAGAAGAATCTGATTCGTGGTGAAGGGAGAGAGATAAAAGCTCATTTAGGAACGACATGAACATGCTGCTTAGGTAGCTGTTTACCAGTAAATATCTCCACTGAGATTAAGAAAAGCAGTAGCATAATAAATTAAGTACTTCCTGGTATGGTTACTGTACTGTTAACTCCCGAAAAAGAATCTGGATTGTGGTGAGGGAACAGAGAAAAAAGCTCATTTAGGACCTGAACTTACGAAGGGGTAGGCAGCTGTATATCAGGGAGTAAACCTTCTGAGAATAAAAAACACCTGGAGCTTGTTAAGGTAATTACACAGGGGAAAGGATAATGTACTGGGAACTCCTCAGAAGAATCTGATTTGTGGTGAGTGGAGAGAGATAAAAGCTCATTTAGGAACGACATGAACATGCTGCGTAGGTAGTTGTTTATCAGTAAATATCTCCACTGAGATTAAGAAAAGCAGTAGCTTAATAAATTAAGTCCTTCCTGGTATGGTCACTGTACTGGTAACTCCCCAAAAGAATCTGGATTGTGGTGAGGGAACAGAGAAAAAAGCTCATTTAGGACATGCGCTTAAGAAGGGGGTAGGCAGCAGTATATTAGGGAGTAAACCTTCTGAGAATAAAAACAGCTGGAGCTTGTTAAGGTAATTACACAGGGGAAAGGGTAATGTACTGGGAACTCCTCAGAAGAATCTGATTTGTGGTGAGGGGAGAGAGATAAAAGCTCATTTAGGAACGACATGAACATGCTGCGTAGGTAGCTGTTTATCAGTAAATATCTCCACTGAGATTAAGAAAAGCAGTAGTTTAATAAATTAAGTACTTCCTGGTATGGTTACTGTACTGGTAACTCCCCAAAAGAATCTGGATTGTGGTTAGGGAACAGAGAAAAAAGCTCATTTAGGACCTGCACTTACGAAGGGGGTAGGCAGCTGTATATCAGGGAGTAAACCTTCTGAGAATAAAAACAGCTGGAGCTTGTTAAGGTAATTACACAGGGGAAAGGATAATGTACTGGGAACTCCTCAGAAGAATCTGATTTGTGGTGAGGGGAGAGAGATAAAAGCTCATTTAGGAACGACATGAACATGCTGCGTAGGTAGCTGTTTATCAGTAAATATCTCCACTGAGATTAAGAAAAGCGGGCTGGGGATATAGCCTAGTGTCAAGAGTGCCTGCCTCATATACACGAGGCCCTAGGTTCGATTCCCCAGCACCACATATACAGAAAACGGCCATAAGCGGCGCTGTGGCTCAAGTGGCAGAGTGCTAGCCTTGAGCGGGAAGAAGCCGGGGACAGTTCTCAGGCCATGAGTCCAAGGCCCAGGACTGGCCAAAAAAAAAAAAAAAAAAAAAAAGAAAAGAAAAGCAGTAGCTTATTAAATTTAGTACTTCCTGGTATGGTTACTGTACTGGTAAATCCCCAAAAGAATCTGGATTGTGGTGAGGGAACAGAGAAAAAAGCTCATTTAGGACCTGCATTTACGAAAGGGGTAGGCAGCTGTATATCAGGGAGTATACCTTCTGAAATAAAAACAGCTGGAGCTTGTTAAGGTAATTACACAGGGGAAAGGATAATGTACATGGAACTCCTCAGAAGAATCTGATTTGTGGTGAGGGGGAGAGAGATAAAAGCTCATTTAGGAACGACATGAACATGCTGCGTAGGTAGCTGTTCATCAGTAAATATCTCCACTAAGTTTAAGAAAAGCAGTAGCTTAATAAATTAAGTACTTCCTGGTATAGTTACTATACTGTTAACCTCCCAAAAGAATCTGGATTGTTGTGAGGGAACAAAGAAAAAAGCTCATTTAGGACCTGCACTTACGAAGGCGGTTGGCAGCTGTATATCTGGGAGTACACCTTCTAAGAATAAAAACAGCTGGAGCTTGTTAAGGTAATTACACAGGGGAAAGGATAATGTACTGGGAACTCCTCAGAAGAATCTGATTTGTGGTGAGGGGAGAGAGATAAAAGCTCATTTAGGAACGACATGAACATGCTGCGTAGGTAGCTGTTTATCAGTAAATATCTCCAGGAAGATTAAGAAAAGCAGTAGCTTAATAAATTAAGTACTTCCTGGTATGGTTATTGTACTGGTAACTCCCCAAAAGAATCTGGATTGTGGTGAGGTAACAGAGAAAAAAGCTCATTTAGGACCTGCACTATCGAAGTGGATAGGCTGCTGTATATCAGGGAGTAAACCTTCTGAGAATAAAAACAGCTGGAGCTTGTTAAGGTAATTACACAGGGGAAAGGACAATGTACTGGGACTCCTCAGAAGAATCTGATTTGTGGTGAGGGGAGAGAGATAAAAGCTCATTTAGGAAAGACATGAACATGATGCGTACGTAGCTGTTTATCAGTAAATATCTCCACTGAGATTAAGAAAAGCAGTAGCTTAATAAATTAAGTACTTCCTGGTATGGTTACTGTACTGGTAACTCCCCAAAAGCATCTGGATTGTGGTGAGGGAACAGATAAAAAAGCTCATTTAGGACCTGCACTTACGAAGGGGTTAGGCAGCTGTATATCAGGGATTAAACCTTCTGAGAATAAAAACAGCTGGAGCTTGTTAAGGTAATTACACAGGGGAAAGGATAATGTACTGGGAACTCCTCAGAAGAATCTGATTTTTGGTGAGGGGAGAGAGATAAAAGCTCATTTAGGAACGACATGAACATGCTGTGTAGGTAGCTGTTTATCAGTAAATATCTCCACTGAGATTAAGAAAAGCAGTAGCTTAATAAATTAAGTACTTCCTGGTATGGCTACTGTACTGGTAACTCCCGAAAAGAATCTGGATTGTGGTGAGGGAACAGAGAAAAAAGCTCATTTAGGACCTGCACTTACGAAGGGGGTAGGCAGCATTATATCAGGGAGTAAACCTTCTGAGAATAAAAACAGCTGGAGCTTGTTAAGGTAATTACACAGGGGAAAGGATAATGTACTGGGAACTCCTCAGAAGAATCTGATTTGTGGTGAGGGGAGAGATAAAAGCTCATTTAGGAACGACATGAACATGCTGCGTAGGTAGCTGTTTATCAGTAAATATCTCCACTGAGATTAAGAAAAGCAGTAGCTTAATAAATTAAGTACTTCCTGGTATGGTTACTGTACTGGTAACTCCCCAAAAGCATCTGGATTGTGGTGAGGGAACAGATAAAAAAGCTCATTTAGGACCTGCACTTACGAAGGGGTTAGGCAGCTGTATATCAGGGATTAAACCTTCTGAGAATAAAAACAGCTGTAGCTTGTTAAGGTAATTACACAGGGGAAAGGATAATGTACTGGGAACTCCTCAGAAGAATCTGATTTTTGGTGAGGGGAGAGAGATAAAAGCTCATTTAGGAACGACATGAACATGCTGCGTAGGTAGCTGTTTATCAGTAAATATCTCCACTGAGATTAAGAAAAGCAGTAGCTTAATAAATTAAGTACTTCCTGGTATGGTTACTGTACTGGTAACTCCCCAAAAGAATCTGGATTGTGGTGAGGGAACAGAGAAAAAAGCTCATTTAGGACCTGCACTTACGAAGGGGGTAGGCAGCTGTATATCAGGGAGGTAACCTTCTGAGAATAAAAACAGCTGGAGCTTGTTAAGGTAATTACACAGGGGAAAGGATAATGTACTGGGAACTCCTCAGAAGAATCTGATTTGTGGTGAGGGGAGAGAGATAAAAGCTCATTTAGGAACGACATGAACATGCTGCGTAGGTAGCTGTTTATCAGTAAATATCTCCACTGAGATTAAGAAAAGCGGGCTGGGGATATAGCCTAGTGGCAAGAGTGCCTGCCTCATATACACGACGCCCTAGGTTCGATTCCCAGCACCACATATACAGAAAACGGCCATAAGCGGCGCTGTGGCTCAAGTGGCAGAGTGCTAGCCTTGAGCGGGAAGAAGCCAGGGACAGTTCTCAGGCCCTGAGTCCAAGGCCCAGGACTGGCCAAAAAAAAAAAAAAAAAAAAAAAAAAAAGAAAAGAAAAGCAGTAGCTTATTAAATTTAGTACTTCCTGGTATGGTTACTGTACTGGTAACTCCCCAAAAGAATCTGGATTGTGGTGAGGGAACAGAGAAAAAAGCTCATTTAGGACCTGCACTTACGAAGGGGGTAGGCTGCTGTATATCAGGGAGTAAACCTTCTGAGAAAAAAAACAGCTGGAGCTTGTTAAGGTAATTACACAGGGGAAAGGATAATGTACTGGGAACTCTTCAGAAGAATCTGATTTGTGGTGAGGGGAGAGAGATAAAAGCTCATTTAGGAACGACATGAACATGCTGAGTGGGTAGCTGTTTATCAGTAAATATCTCCACGGAGATTAAGAAAAGCAGTAGCTTAATAAATTAAGTACTTCCTGGTATGGTTACTGTACTGGTAACTCCCCAAAAGAATCTGGATTGTGTTGAGGGAACAGAGAAAAAAGCTCATTTAGGACCTGCACTTAAGAAGGGGGAAGGCAGCAGTATATCATGGAGTAAACATTCAGAGAATAAAAACAGCTGGAGATTGTTAAGGTAATTACACAGGGGAAAGGATAATGTACTGGGAAATCCTCAGAAGAATCTGATTTGTCGTGAGGGGAGAGAGATAAAAGCTCATTTAGGAGCGACATGAACATGCTGCGTACGTAGCTGTTTATCAGTAAATATCTCCACTGAGATTAAGAAAAGCAGTAGCTTAATAAATTAAGTACTTCCTGGTATGGTTATTGTACTGGTAACTCCCAAAAGAATCTGGATTGTGGTGAGGTAACAGAGAAAAAAGCTCATTTAGGACCTACACTTACGAAGTGGATAGGCTGCTGTATATCAGGGAGTAAACCTTCTGAGAATAAAAACAGCTGGAGCTTGTTAAGGTAATTACACAGGGGAAAGGACAATGTACTGGGAACTCCTCAGAAGAATCTGATTTGTGGTGAGGGGAGAGAGATAAAAGCTCATATAGGAAACACATGAACATGCTGCGTACATAGCTGTTTATCAGTAAATATCTCCACTGAGATTAAGAAAAGCAGTAGCTTAATAAATTAAATACTTCCTGGTATGGTTATTGTACTGGTAACTCCCCAAAAGAATCTGGATTGTGGTGAGGTAACAGAGAAAAAAGCTCATTTAGGACCTGCACTTACGAAGTGGATAGGCTGCTGTATATCAGGGAGTAAACCTTCTGAGAATAAAAACAGCTGGAGCTTGTTAAGGTAATTACACAGGGGAAAGGACAATGTACTGGGAACTCCTCAGAAGAATCTGATTCGTGGTGAGGGGAGAGAGATAAAAGCTCATTTAGGAGCGACATGAACATGCTGCGTACGTAGCTGTTTATCAGTAAATATCTCCACTAAGTTTAAGAAAAGCAGTAGCTTAATAAATTAAGTACTTCCTGGTATAGTTACTATACTGTTAACTTCCCAAAAGAATCTGGATTGTTGTGAGGGAACAAAGAAAAAAGCTCATTTAGGTCCTGCACTTACAAAGGCGGTAGGCAGCTGTATATCTGGGAGTACACCTTCTAAGAATAAAAACAGCTGGAGCTTGTTAAGGTAATTACACAGGGGAAAGGATAATGTACTGGGAACTCCTCAGAAGAATCTGATTTGTGGTGAGGGGAGAGAGATAAAAGCTCATTTAGGAACGACATGAACATGCTGCGTAGGTAGCTGTTTATCATTAAATATCTCCACTGAGATTAAGAAAAGCAGTAGCTTAATAAATTAAGTACTTCCTGGTATGGTTACTGTACTGGTAACTCCCAAAAAGAATCTGGATTGTGGTGAGGGAACAGAGAAAAAAGATCATTTAGGACCTGCACTTACAAAGGGGGTAGGCAGCTGTATATCAGGGATTAAACCTTCTGAGAATAAAAACAGCTGTAGCTTGTTAAGGTAATTACACAGGGGAAAGGATAATGTACTGGGAACTCCTCAGAAGAATCTGATTTTTGGTGAGGGGAGAGAGATAAAAGCTCATTTAGGAACGACATGAACATGCTGTGTAGGTAGCTGTTTATCAGTAAATATCTCCACTGAGATTAAGAAAAGCAGTAGCTTAATAAATTAAGTACTTCCTGGTATGGTTACTGTACTGGTAACTCCCCAAAAGAATCTGGATTGTGGTGAGGGAACAGAGAAAAAAGCTCATTTAGGACCTGCACTTACGAAGGGGGTAGGCAGCTGTATATCAGGGAGGTAACCTTCTGAGAATAAAAACAGCTGGAGCTTGTTAAGGTAATTACACAGGGGAAAGGATAATGTACTGGGAACTCCTCAGAAGAATCTGATTTGTGGTGAGGGGAGAGAGATAAAAGCTCATTTAGGAACGACATGAACATGCTGCGTAGGTAGCTGTTTATCAGTAAATATCTCCACTGAGATTAAGAAAAGCGGGCTGGGGATATAGCCTAGTGGCAAGAGTGCCTGCCTCATATACACGACGCCCTAGGTTCGATTCCCCAGCACCACATATACAGAAAACGGCCATAAGCGGCGCTGTGGCTCAAGTGGCAGAGTGCTAGCCTTGAGCGGGAAGAAGCCAGGGACAGTTCTCAGGCCCTGAGTCCAAGGCCCAGGACTGGCCAAAAAAAAAAAAAAAAAAAAAAAAAAAAAGAAAAGAAAAGCAGTAGCTTATTAAATTTAGTACTTCCTGGTATGGTTACTGTACTGGTAACTCCCCAAAAGAATCTGGATTGTGGTGAGGGAACAGAGAAAAAAGCTCATTTAGGACCTGCACTTACGAAGGGGGTAGGCTGCTGTATATCAGGGAGTAAACCTTCTGAGAAAAAAAACAGCTGGAGCTTGTTAAGGTAATTACACAGGGGAAAGGATAATGTACTGGGAACTCTTCAGAAGAATCTGATTTGTGGTGAGGGGAGAGAGATAAAAGCTCATTTAGGAACGACATGAACATGCTGAGTGGGTAGCTGTTTATCAGTAAATATCTCCACGGAGATTAAGAAAAGCAGTAGCTTAATAAATTAAGTACTTCCTGGTATGGTTACTGTACTGGTAACTCCCCAAAAGAATCTGGATTGTGTTGAGGGAACAGAGAAAAAAGCTCATTTAGGACCTGCACTTAAGAAGGGGGAAGGCAGCAGTATATCATGGAGTAAACATTCAGAGAATAAAAACAGCTGGAGATTGTTAAGGTAATTACACAGGGGAAAGGATAATGTACTGGGAAATCCTCAGAAGAATCTGATTTGTCGTGAGGGGAGAGAGATAAAAGCTCATTTAGGAGCGACATGAACATGCTGCGTACGTAGCTGTTTATCAGTAAATATCTCCACTGAGATTAAGAAAAGCAGTAGCTTAATAAATTAAGTACTTCCTGGTATGGTTATTGTACTGATAACTCCCCAAAAGAATCTGGATTGTGGTGAGGTAACAGAGAAAAAAGCTCATTTAGGACCTACACTTACGAAGTGGATAGGCTGCTGTATATCAGGGAGTAAACCTTCTGAGAATAAAAACAGCTGGAGCTTGTTAAGGTAATTACACAGGGGAAAGGACAATGTACTGGGAACTCCTCAGAAGAATCTGATTTGTGGTGAGGGGAGAGAGATAAAAGCTCATATAGGAAACACATGAACATGCTGCGTACGTAGCTGTTTATCAGTAAATATCTCCACTGAGATTAAGAAAAGCAGTAGCTTAATAAATTAAGTACTTCCTGGTATGGTTATTGTACTGGTAACTCCCCAAAAGAATCTGGATTGTGGTGAGGTAACAGAGAAAAAAGCTCATTTAGGACCTGCACTTACGAAGTGGATAGGCTGCTGTATATCAGGGAGTAAACCTTCTGAGAATAAAAACAGCTGGAGCTTGTTAAGGTAATTACACAGGGGAAAGGACAATGTACTGGGAACTCCTCAGAAGAATCTGATTCGTGGTGAGGGGAGAGAGATAAAAGCTCATTTAGGAGCGACATGAACATGCTGCGTACGTAGCTGTTTATCAGTAAATATCTCCACTAAGTTTAAGAAAAGCAGTAGCTTAATAAATTAAGTACTTCCTGGTATAGTTACTATACTGTTAACTTCCCAAAAGAATCTGGATTGTTGTGAGGGAACAAAGAAAAAAGCTCATTTAGGTCCTGCACTTACAAAGGCGGTAGGCAGCAGTATATCTGGGAGTACACCTTCTAAGAATAAAAACAGCTGGAGCTTGTTAAGGTAATTACACAGGGGAAAGGATAATGTACTGGAACTCCTCAGAAGAATCTGATTTGTGGTGAGGGGAGAGAGATAAAAGCTCATTTAGGAACGACATGAACATGCTGCGTAGGTAGCTGTTTATCAGTAAATATCTCTACTGAGATTAAGAAAAGCAGTAGCTTAATAAATTAAGTACTTCCTGGTATGGTTACTGTACTGGTAACTCCCCAAAAGAATCTGGATTGTGTTGAGGGAACAGAGAAAAAAGCTCATTTAGGACCTGCACTTACGAAGGGGGTAGGCAGCTGTATATCAGGGAGTAAACCTTCTGAGAATAAAAACAGCTGGAGCTTGTTAAGGTAATTACACAGGGGAAAGGATAATGTACTGGGAACTCCTCAGAAGAATCTGATTTGTGGTGAGGGGAGAGAGATAAAAGCTCATTTAGGAACGACATGAACATGCTGCGTAGGTAGCTGTTTATCATTAAATATCTCCACTGAGATTAAGAAAAGCAGTAGCTTAATAAATTAAGTACTTCCTGGTATGGTTACTGTACTGGTAACTCCCAAAAAGAATCTGGATTGTGGTGAGGGAACAGAGAAAAAAGATCATTTAGGACCTGCACTTACGAAGGGGGTAGGCAGCTGTATATCAGGGAGTAAACCTTCTGAGAATAAAAACAGCGGGAGCTTGTTAAGGTAATTACACAGGGGAAAGGATAATGTACTGGGAACTCCTCAGAAGAATCTGATTTGTGGTGAAGGGAGAGAGATAAAAGCTCATTTAGGAACGACATGAACATGCTGCGTAGGTAGCTGTTTATCAGTAAATATCTCCACTGAGATTAAGAAAAGCAGTAGCTTAATAAATTAAGTACTTCCTGGTATGGTTACTGTACTGGTAACTCCCCAAAAGAATCTGGATTGTGGTGAGGGGACCGAGAAAAAAGCTCATTTAGGACCTGCACTTACGAAGGGGGTAGGCAGCAGTATATCAGGGAGTAAACCTTCTGAGAATAAAAACAGCTGGAGCATGTTAAGGTAATTACACAAGGGAAAGGATAATGTACTGGGAACTCCTCAGAAGAATCTGATTTTTGGTGAGGGGAGAGAGATAAAAGCTCATTTAGGAACGACATGAACATGCTGCGTAGGTAGCTGTTTATCAGTAAATATCTCCACTGAGATTAAGAAAAGCAGTAGCTTAATAAATTAAGTACATCCTGGTATGGTTCATGTACTGGTAACTCCCCAAAAGAATCTGGATTGTGGTGAGGGAACAGAGAAAAAACCTCATTTAGGACCTGCACTTACGAAGGGGGTAGGCAGCAGTATATCAGGGAGTAAACCTTCTGAGAATAAAAACAGCTGGAGCATGTTAAGGTAATTACACAAGGGAAAGGATAATCTACTGGGAACTCCTCAGAAGAATCTGATTTGTGGTGAGGGGAGAGAGATAAAAGCTCATTTACGAACGACATGAATATGCTGCGTAGGTAGCTGTTTATCAGTAAATATCTCCACTGAGATTAAGAAAAGCAGTAGCTTAATAAATTCAGTACTTCCTGGTATGGTTACTGTACTGGTAACTCCCCAAAAGAATCTGCATTGTGGTGAGGGAACAGAGAAAAAAGCTCATTTAGGACCTGCACTTACGAAGGGGGTACGCAGCTGTATATCAGGGAGTAAACCTTCTGAGAATAAAAACAGCTGGAGCTTGTTAAGGTAATTACACAGGGGAAAGGATAATGTACTGGGAACTCCTCAGAAGAATCTGATTTGTGGTGACGGGAGAGAGATAAAAGCTCATTTACGAACGACATGAACATGCTGCGTACGTAGCTGTTTATCAGTAAATAGCTCCACTGAGATTAATAAAAGAAGGAGCTTGGGGCTGGGGATATAGCCTAGTGGCAAGAGTGCCTGCCTCGGATATACGAGGCCCTAGGTTCGATTCCCCAGCACCACATATACAGAAAACGGCCAGAAGCGGCGCTGTGGCTCAAGTGGCAGAGTGCTAGCCTTGAGCGGGAAGAAGCCAGGGACGGTGCTCAGGCCCTGAGTCCAAGGCCCAGGACTGGCCAAAAAAAAAAAAAAAAAAAAAAAAAAAAAAAAAAAAAAAAAGAAGGAGCTTAATAAACTAAGTACTTCCTGGTATGGTTACTGTATTGGTAACTCGCCTAAAGAACCTGGACTGTGGTGAGGGAACAGAGAAAAAAGCTAATTTATGACCTGCACTTACGAAGGGGGTAGGCAGCTGTATATCAGGGAGTAAACCTTCTGAGAATAAAAACAGCTGGAGCTTGTTAAGGTAAATACACAGGGGAAAGGATAATGTACTGGGAACTCCTCAGAAGAATCTGTTTTGTGGTGAGGGGAGAGAGATAAAACTCATTTAGGAACGACATGAACATGCTGCGTAGGTAGCTGTTTATCAGTAAATATCTCCACTGACATTAAGAAAAGCCGTAGCTTAATAAATGAAGTACTTCCTGGTATGGTTACTGTACTGGTAACTCCCCAAAAGAATCTTTATTGTGGTGAGGGAACAGAGAAAAAAGCTCATTTAGGACCTGCCTTTACGAAGGGGGTACGCAGCTGTATATCAGGGAGTACACCTTCTGAGAATAAAAACAGCTGGAGCTTGTTAAGGTAATTACACAGTGGAAAGGATAATGTACTGGGAACTCCTCAGAAGAATCTGATTTGTGGTGAGGGGAGAGAGATAAAAGCTCATTTAGGAACGACATGAACATGCTGCGTAGGTAGCTGTTTATCAGTAAATATCTCCACTGATATTAAGAAAAGCAGTAGCTTAATAAATTCAGTACTTCCTGGTATGGTTACTGTACTTTTAACTCCCCAAAAGAATCTGGATTGCGGTGAGGGAACAGAGAATAAAGCTCATTTAGGACCTGCACTTACGAAGTGGGTAGGCAGCTGTATATCAGGGAGTAAAATTTCTGAGAATAAAAACAGCTGGGGATTGTTAAGGTAATTACACAGGGGAAAGGATAATGTACTGGGAATTCCTCAGAAGAATCTGATTTGTGGTGAGGGGCGGGAGATACAAGCTCATTTAGGAACGACATGAACATGCTGCGTACGTAGCTGTTTATCAGTAAATATCTCCACTTAGATTAAGAAAAGCAGTAGCTTAATAAATTAAGTACTTCCTGGTATGGTTACTGTACTGGTAACTCCCCAAAAGAATCTGGATTGTGGTGAGGGAACAGAGAAAAAAGCTCATTTAGGACCTGCACTGACGAAGGGGGTATGCAGCAGTATTTCAGGAAGTAAACCTTCTGAGAATAAAAACAGCTGGAGCTTGTTAAGGTAATTACACAGGGGAAAGGATAATGTACTGGGAACTACTCAGAAGAATCTGATTTGTGGTGAGGGGAAATTACACAGGGGAAAGGATAATGTACTGGGAACTCCTCAGAAGAATCTGATTTGAGGTGAGGGGAGAGAGATAAAAGCTCATTTAGGAACGACATGAACA
Organism: Perognathus longimembris pacificus; assembly: GCF_023159225.1. Taxonomy (NCBI): domain Eukaryota; kingdom Metazoa; phylum Chordata; class Mammalia; order Rodentia; family Heteromyidae; genus Perognathus; species Perognathus longimembris. The sequence continues at coordinate 61,652 of NW_025956790.1, read as the reverse complement.
TGCTGTGTACGTAGCTGTTTATCAGTAAATATCTCCACTGAGGTTAAGAAAAGCAGTAGCTTAATAAATTAAGTACTTCCTGGTATGGTTACTGTACTGGTAACTCCCCAAAAGAATCTGGATTGTGGTGAGGGAACAGAGAAAAAAGCTCATTTAGGACCTGAAATTACGAAGGGGGTAGGAAGCTGTATATCAGGGAGCAAACCTTCTGAGAATAAAACCAGCTGGAGCTTGTTAAGGTAATTACACAGGGGAAAGGATAATGTACTGGGAACTCCTCAGAAGAATCTGATTTGTGGTGAGGGGAGAGAGAAAAAGCTCATTTAGGAACGACATGAACATGCTGCGTAGGTAGCTGTTTATCAGTAAATATCTCCACTGAGATTAAGAAAAGCAGTAGCTTAATAAATTAAGTACTTCCTGGTAAGGTTACTGTTCTGGTAACTCCCCAAAAGAATCTGGATTGTGGTGAGGGAACAGAGAAAAACGCTCATTTAGGACCTGCACTTACGAAGGGGGTAGGCAGCTGTATATCAGGGAGTAAACCTTCTGAGAATAAAAACAGCTGGAGCTTGTTAAGGTAATTACACAGGGGAAAGGATAATGTACTGGGAACTCCTCAGAAGAATCTGATTTGTGGTGAGGGGAGAGAGATAAAAGCTTATATAGGAACGACATATACATGCTGCGTACGTAGCTATTTATCAGTAAATATCTCCAATGAGATTAAGAAAAGCAGTAGCTTAATAAATTAAGTACTTGCTGGTATGGTTACTGTACTGGTAACTCCCCAAAAGAATCTGGATTGCGGTGAGGGAACAGAGAAAAAAGCTCATTTAAGACCTGCACTTACGAAGGGGGTAGGCAGCTGTTTATCAGGGAGTAAACCTTCTGAGAATAAAAACAGCTGGAGCTTGTTAAGGTAATTACACAGGGGAAAGGATATTGTACTGGGAACTCCTCAGAAGAATCTGATTTGTGGTGAGGGCAGAGAGATAAAAGCTCATTTAGGAACGACATGAACATGCTGCGTAGGTAGCTGTTTATCAGTAAATATCTCCACTGAGATTAAGAAAAGCAGTAGCTTAATAAATTAAGTACTTCCTGGTATGGTTATGTACTGGTAACTCCCCAAAAGAATCTGGATTGTGGTGAGGGAAGAGAGAAAAAAGCTCATTTAGGACCTGCACTTACGAAGGGGGTAGTCAGCTGTATATCAGGGAGTAAACCTTCTGAGAGTAAAAACAGCTGGAGCTTGTTAAGGTAATTACACAGGGGAAAGGGTAATGTACCGGGAACTCTTCAGAAGAATGTGATTTGTGGTGAGGGGAGAGAGATAAAAGCTCATTTATGAACGACAGGACCATGCTGCGTACATAGCTGTTTATCAGTAAATATCTCCACTGAGATTAAGAAAAGCAGTAGCTTAATAAATTAAGTACTTCCTGGTATGGTTACTGTACTGGTAACTCCCCAAGAGAATCTGGATTGTGGTGAGGGAACAGAGATAAAAGCTCATTTAGGACCTGCACTTACGAAGGGGGTAGGCAGCTGTATATCAGGGAGTAAACCTTCTGAGAATAAAAACAGCTGGAGCTTGTTAAGGTAATTACATAGGGGAAAGGATAATGTACTGGGAACTCCTCAGAAGAATCTGATTTGTGGTGAGGGGAGAGAGATAAAAGCTCATTTAGGAACGACATGAACATGCTGCGTAGGTAGCTGTTTATCAGTAAATATCTCCACTGAGAATAAGAAAAGCAGTAGCTTAATAAATTAAGTACTTCCTGGTATGGTTACTGTACTGGTAACTCCCCAAAAGAATCTGCACTGTGTTGAGGGAACAGAGAAAAAAGCTCATTTAGGACCTGCACTTACGAAGGGGGTAGGCAGCTGTATATCAGGGAGTAAACCTTCTGAGAGTAAAAACAGCTGGAGCTTGTTAAGGTAATTACACAGGGGAAAGGGTAATGTACCGGGAGCTCCTCAGAAGAATCTGATTTGTGGTGAGGGGAGAGAGATAAAAGCTCATTTAGGAACGACAGGAACATGCTGCGTATATAGCTGTTTATCAGTAAATATCTCCACTGAGATTAAGAAAAGCAGTAGCTTAATAAATTAAGTACTTCCTGGTATGGTTACTGTACTGGTAACTCCCCAAAAGAATCTGGATTGTGGTGAGGGAACAGAGAAAAAAGCTCATTTAGGACCTGCACTTACGAAGGGGGTAGGCAGCTGTATATCAGGGAGTAAACCTTCTGAGAATAAAAACAGCTGGAGTTTGTTAAGGTAATTACACAAAGGAAAGGATAATGTACTGGGAACTCCTCAGAAGAATCTGATTTTTGGTGAGGGGTGAGAGATAAAAGCTCATTTAGGAACGACATGAACATGCTGCGTAGGTAGCTGTTTATCAGTAAATATCTCCACTGAGATTAAGAAAAGCAGTAGCTTAATAAATTAAGTACTTCCTGGTATGGTTACTGTGCTGGTTACTCCCCAAGAGAATCTGGATTGTGGTGAGGGAACAGAGAAAAAAGCTCATTTAGGACATGCACTTACGAAGGGGGTAGGCAGCTGTATATCAGGGAGTAAACCTTCTGAGAATAAAAACAGCTGGAGCTTGTTAAGGTAATTACACAGGGAAAGGATAATGTACTGGGAACTCCTCATAAGAATCTGATTTGTGGTGAGGGGAGAGAGATAAAAGCTCATTTAGGAACGACATGAACATGCTGCGTAGGTAGCTGTTTATCAGTAAATATCTCCACTGAGATTAAGAAAAGCGGGCTGGGGATATAGCCTAGTGGCAAGAGTGCCTGCCTCATATACACGAGGCCCTAGGTTCGATTCCCCAGCACCACATATACAGAAAACGGCCATTAGCGGCGCTGTGGCTCAAGTGGCAGAGTGCTAGCCTTGAGCGGGAAGAAGCCAGGGACAGTTCTCAGGCCCTGAGTCCAAGGCCCAGGACTGGCCAAAAAAAAAAAAAAAAAAAAAAAAAAAAAAAGAAAAGCAGTAGCTTATTAAATTTAGTACTTCCTGGTAAGGTTACTGTACTGGTAACTCCCCAAAAGAATCTGGATTGTGGTGAGGGAACAGAGAAAAAAGCTTATTTAGGACCCGCATTTACGAAGGGGGTAGGCAGCTGTATATCAGGGAGTATACCTTCTGAAAAAAAAAAACAGCTGGAGCTTGTTGAGGTAATTACACAGGGGAAAGGATAATGTAATGGGAACTCCTCAGAAGAATCTGATTTGTGGTGAGGGGAGAGAGATAAAAGCTCATTTAGGAACGACATGAACATGCTGTGTACGTAGCTGTTTATAAGTAAATATCTCCACTGAGGTTAAGAAAAGCAGTAGCTTCATAAATTAAGTACTTCCTGGTATGGTTACTGTACTGGTAACTCCCCAAAAGAATCTGGATTGTGGTGAGGGAACAGAGAAAAAAGCTCATTTAGGACCTGAAATTACGAAGGGGGTAGGAAGCTGTATATCAGGGAGCAAACCTTCTGAGAATAAAACCAGCTGGAGCTTGTTAAGGTAATTACATAGGGGAAAGGATAATGTACTGGGAACTCCTCAGAAGAATCTGATTTGTGGTGAGGGGAGAGAGATAAAAGCTCATATAGGAACGACATATACATGCTGCGTACGTAGCTATTTATCAGTAAATATCTCCAATGAGATTAAGAAAAGCAGTAGCTTAATAAATTAAGTACTTCCTGGTATGGTTACTGTACTGGTAACTCCCCAAAAGAATCTGGATTGTGGTGAGGGAACAGAGAAAAAAGCTCATTTAAGACCTGCACTTACGAAGGGGGTAGGCAGCTGTTTATCAGGGAGTAAACCTTCTGAGAATAAAAACAGCTGGAGCTTGTTAAGGTAATTACACAGGGGAAAGGATAATGTACTGGGAACTCCTCAGAAGAATCTGATTTGTGGTGACGGCAGAGAGATAAAAGCTCATTTAGGAACGACATGAACATGCTGCGCAGGTAGCTGTTTATCAGTAAATATCTCCACTGAGATTAAGAAAAGCAGTAGCTTAATAAATTAAGTACTTCCTGGTATGGTTACTGTACTGGTAACTCCCCAAAAGAATCTGGATTGTGGTGAGGGAAGAGAGAAAAAAGCTCATTTAGGACCTGCAATTACGAAGGGGGTAGGCAGCTGTATATCAGGGAGTAAACCTTCTGAGAATAAAAACAGCTGGAGCTTGTTAAGGTAATTACACAGGGGAAAGGATAATGTACTGGGAAATGCTCAGAAGAATGTGATTTGTGGTGAGGGGAGAGAGATAAAAGCTAATTTAGGAACGACATGAACATCATGCGTATGTAGCTGTTTATCAGTAAATATCTCCACTGAGATTAAGAAAAGCAGTAGCTTAAAATTAAGTACTTCCTGGTATGGTTACTGTACTGATAACTCCCCAAAAAAATCTGGATTGTGGTGAGGGAACAGAGAAAAATGCTCATTTAGGACCTACACTTACGAAGGGGGTAGGCAGCTGTATATCAGGGAGTAAACCTTCTGAGAATAAAAACAGCTGGAGCTTGTTAAGGTAATTACACATGGGAAAGGATAAAGTACTGGGAACTCCTCAGAAGAATCTGATTTGTGGTGAGGGGAGAGAGATAAAAGCTCATTTAGGAACGACATGAACATGCTGCGTAGGTAGCTGTTCATCAGTAAATATCTCCACTGAGATTAAGAAAAGCAGTAGCTTAATAATTTAAGTACTTCCTGGTATGGTTACTGTACTGGTAACTCCCCAAAAGAATCTGGATTGTGGTGAGGGAACAGAGAAAAAAGCTCATTTAGGACCTGCACTTACGAAGGGGGTAGGCAGCTGTATATCAGGGAGTAAACCTTCTGAGAATAAAAACAGCTGGAGCTTGTTAAGGTAATTACACAGGGGAAAGGATAATGTACTGGGAACTCCTCAGAAGAACCTGATTTTTCGTGAGGGGAGAGAGATAAAAGCTCATTTAGGAATGACATGAACATGCTGCGTAGGTAGCTGTTTATCAGTAAATATCTCCACTGAGATTAAGAAAAGCAGTAGCTTAATAAATTAAGTACTTCCTGGTATGGTTACTGTACTGGTAACTCCCCAAAAGAATCTGCATTGTGTTGAGGAAACAGAGAAAAAAGCTCATTTAGGACCTGCACTTACGAAGGGGGTATTCAGCTGTATATCAGGGAGTAAACCTTCTGAGAGTAAAAACAGCTGGAGCTTGTTAAGGTAATTACACAGGGGAAAGGGTAATGTACCGGGAACTCCTCAGAAGAATGTGATTTGTGGTGAGGGGAGAGAGATAAAAGCTCATTTATGAACTACAGGACCATGCTGCGTACATAGCTGTTTATCAGTAAATATCTCCACTGAGATTAAGAAAAGCAGTAGCTTAATAAATTAAGTACTTCCTTGTATGGTTACTGTACTGGTAACTCCCCAAGAGAATCTGGATTGTGGTGAGGGAACAGAGATAAAAGCTCATTTAGGACCTGCACTTACGAAGGGGGTAGGCAGCTGTATATCAGGGAGTAAACCTTCTGAGAATAAAAACAGCTGGAGCTTGTTAAGGTAATTACATAGGGGAAAGGATAATGTACTGGGAACTCCTCAGAAGAATCTGATTTGTGGTGAGGGGAGAGAGATAAAAGCTCATTTAGGAACGACATGAACATGCTGCGTAGGTAGCTGTTTATCAGTAAATATCTCCACTGAGAATAAGAAAAGCAGTAGCTTAATAAATTAAGTACTTCCTGGTATGGTTACTGTACTGGTAACTCCCCAAAAGAATCTGCACTGTGTTGAGGGAACAGAGAAAAAAGCTCATTTAGGACCTGCACTTACGAAGGGGGTAGGCAGCTGTATATCAGGGAGTAAACCTTCTGAGAGTAAAAACAGCTGGAGCTTGTTAAGGTAATTACACAGGGGAAAGGGTAATGTACCGGGAGCTCCTCAGAAGAATCTGATTTGTGGTGAGGGGAGAGAGATAAAAGCTCATTTAGGAACGACAGGAACATGCTGCGTATATAGCTGTTTATCAGTAAATATCTCCACTGAGATTAAGAAAAGCAGTAGCTTAATAAATTAAGTACTTCCTGGTATGGTTACTGTACTGGTAACTCCCCAAAAGAATCTGGATTGTGGTGAGGGAACAGAGAAAAAAGCTCATTTAGGACCTGCACTTACGAAGGGGGTAGGCAGCTGTATATCAGGGAGTAAACCTTCTGAGAATAAAAACAGCTGGAGCTTGTTAAGGTAATTACACAAAGGAAAGGGTAATGTACTGGGAACTCCTCAGAAGAATCTGATTTTTGGTGAGGGGTGAGAGATAAAAGCTCATTTAGGAACGACATGAACATGCTGCGTAGGTAGCTGTTTATCAGTAAATATCTCCACTGAGATTAAGAAAAGCAGTAGCTTAATAAATTAAGTACTTCCTGGTATGGTTACTGTGCTGGTTACTCCCCAAGAGAATCTGGATTGTGGTGAGGGAACAGAGAAAAAAGCTCATTTAGGACATGCACTTACGAAGGGGGTAGGCAGCTGTATATCAGGGAGTAAACCTTCTGAGAATAAAAACAGCTGGAGCTTGTTAAGGTAATTACACAGGGGAAAGGATAATGTACTGGGAACTCCTCATAAGAATCTGATTTGTGGTGAGGGGAGAGAGATAAAAGCTCATTTAGGAACGACATGAACATGCTGCGTAGGTAGCTGTTTATCAGTAAATATCTCCACTGAGATTAAGAAAAGCGGGCTGGGGATATAGCCTAGTGGCAAGAGTGCCTGCCTCATATACACGAGGCCCTAGGTTCGATTCCCCAGCACCACATATACAGAAAACGGCCATTAGCGGCGCTGTGGCTCAAGTGGCAGAGTGCTAGCCTTGAGCGGGAAGAAGCCAGGGACAGTTCTCAGGCCCTGAGTCCAAGGCCCAGGACTGGCCAAAAAAAAAAAAAAAAAAAAGAAAAGCAGTAGCTTATTAAATTTAGTACTTCCTGGTAAGGTTACTGTACTGGTAACTCCCCAAAAGAATCTGGATTGTGGTGAGGGAACAGAGAAAAAAGCTTATTTAGGACCCGCATTTACGAAGGGGGTAGGCAGCTGTATATCAGGGAGTATACCTTCTGAAAAAAAAAAACAGCTGGAGCTTGTTGAGGTAATTACACAGGGGAAAGGATAATGTAATGGGAACTCCTCAGAAGAATCTGATTTGTGGTGAGGGGAGAGAGATAAAAGCTCATTTAGGAACGACATGAACATGCTGCGTACGTAGCTGTTTATCAGTAAATATCTCCACTAAGTTTAAGAAAAGCAGTAGCTTAATAAATTAAGTACTTCTTGGTATGGTTACTGTACTGGTAATTCCCCAAAAGAATCTGGATTGTGGTGAGGGAACAGAGAAAAAAGCTCAATTAGGGCCTGCCCTTACGAAGGGGGTAGGCAGCTGTATATCAGGGAGTAAACCTTCTGAGAATAAAAACAGCTGGAGCTTGTTAAGGTAATTACACAGGGGAAAGGATATGGTTCTGGGAACTCCTCAGAAGAATCTGATTCGTGGTGAAGGGAGAGAGATAAAAGCTCATTTAGGAACGACATGAACATGCTGCTTAGGTAGCTGTTTACCAGTAAATATCTCCACTGAGATTAAGAAAAGCAGTAGCATAATAAATTAAGTACTTCCTGGTATGGTTACTGTACTGTTAACACCCCAAAAGAATCTGGATTGTGGTGAGGGAACAGAGAAAAAAGCTCATTTAGGACCTGCACTTACTAAAGGGGTAGGCAGCTGTATATCAGGGAGTAAAAATTCTGAGAATAAAAACTGCTGGAGCTTGTTAAGGTAATTACACAGGGGAAAGGATAATGTACTGGGAACTCCTCAGAAGAATCTGATTTGTGGTGAGGGGAGAGAGATAAAAGCTCATTTAGGAACGACATGAACATGCTGCGTACGTAGCTGTTTATCAGTAACTATCTCCAGTGAGATTAAGAAAAGCAGTAGCTTAATAAATTAAGTATTTTCTGCTATGGTTACTGTACTGGTAACTCCCCAAAAGAATCTGGATTGTGGTGAGGGAACAGAGAAAAAAGCTCATTTAGGACCTGCACTTACGAAGGGGGTAGGCAGCTGTATATCAGGGAGTAAACCTTCTGAGAATAAAAACAGCTGGAGCTTGTTAAGGTAATTAGACAGGGGAAAGGATAATGTACTGGGAACTCCTCAGAAGAATCTGATTTGTGGTGAGGGGAGAGAGATAAAAGCTCATTTAGGAACGACATGAACATGCTGCGTAGGTAGCTGTTTATCAGTAAATATCTCCACTGAGATTAAGAAAAGCAGTAGCTTAATAAATTAAGTACTTCCTGGTATGGTTACTGTACTGGTAACTCCCCAAAAGAATCTGGATTGTGGTGAGGGAACAGAGAAAAAAGCTCATTTAGGACCTGCACTTACGAAGGGGGTAGGCAGCTGTATATCAGGGAGTATCCCTTCTGAGAATAAAAACAGCTGGAGCTTGTTAACGTAATTACACAGGGGAAAGGATAATGTACTGGGAACTCCTCAGAAGAATCTGATTTGTGGTGAGGGGAGAGAGATAAAAGCTCATCTAGGAACGACATGAACATACTTCGTAGGTAGCTGTTTATCAGTAAATATCTCCACTGAGATTAAAAAAAGCAGTAGCTTAATAAATTAAGTACTTCCTGGTATGGTTACTGTACTGGTAACTCCCCAAAAGAATCTGGATTGTGGTGAGGGAACAGAGAAAAAAGCTCATTTAGGACCTGCACTTACGAAGGGGGTAGGCAGCTGTATATCAGGGAGTATCCCTTCTGAGAATAGAAACAGCTGGAGCTTGTTAAGGTAATTACACAGGGGAAAGGATAATGTACTGGGAACTCCTCAGAACTGTTGGGGTCCATCTTCCCCCCCTAGATGGAAGGGGCCTGATGCACCTCCCCCAGCTGGGGAATGCGGCCTTTCCATCCTCTATACATTGGAATCCGGAGAAACCGGTCCGATGAGAGACCCCCGACTTAGCTGGCAGCCAGCCTGTCGCCTACCAGCCCCGCCCTGGTTTGGCGCACTCAGAGTGACGTAGCCCCTTGGAGGTCACCTGACAACTCGTGGCCTATGGGAATCCTGGCCAACCCCCTTCCCCCGGATCATCTACCCTTGTCCCTTTCTCAATAAAGTTAGTTCGCTCTCAGAAGCTGACCCGTGGTCTATGTCCGTGGCTCCCAGAGTAGGATAGCGGTCACATTGCCACGCGGGTCGTGCGCAGCCAGGACGGAGACACCCCCACGTCTCACCCCGACAGACCTGCAGGCCGAGGGTGGGGGGAGAAGACGATGCGAGGGTAATAAGAGAGAAAATAAGCATTTGAGCCGGAGCAAAGAAAGCAGTCCCCACACAGTGGCGCCCAGCGTGGGTTGCACGAATCCACGCAAGAAAGCCCGGCTCCCGACCGGCCCTGACGGAAACAGGTTTGAAATCCTGATACGCGCGATCCTCCCACCCCAGGTAAGAGGATGGGACAAGTCCAGAGTCGGCGAAACAATTCGCTCCTTAAGATCCTAAAGTTCACCCTCCAAAACGCGGGGATTAATATCTCAGAGCCCTGCGCCATACAAATTTGGGAGGAATTGACCCACAGGGTCCCGTGGCTAACTGGAGCCAACCCACTCTCATGGGAAACTTGGGACCGACTAGAGCGGGAATTACAAGCGACAAAATGTGGAGGAAAACGCCCACTGCGAGCCATTAAGACTCTCAAGGCTTTCCTCTCTTGGGACCCGGGCGGGGAACCCCTGGATTCAGGAGAAGGAAGCCGGAGGTAATTTTGATCTGGAGTGGGCCCCGACGCCCTACTCCACGAGAAGCCCTGGGACTAAAGCTCATTCGGTACCCAGGAATCCAAGCCGAGGCTGGCAGGAGATGAGCAGAGCAGCCGCAGGCTTGCTACCCCTCCCCCATGTGAGGCTCAGCTTGACTCCATACATATGCAGATTTCGGCAACCCTGAGCCGCCGCCCCGCAGCAAAAAAAAAAAAAAAAAAAAAAAAAAACCGGCCTGGCCACTTTTAAATTCAGAGGCCTTGAAACTACAGATTTTCATGAGTCCAGGAGGATGGTTCTTGAGAGAGGCGGGTAAACGCGCCCTGAACAAAATAGCAACTTTACAGCCTGACTTTCAGATTCCCCACCAACCAAGGCAATAAACAGCCTAAAGCCCCTTGCTGGGCAGTCCCTATTGCCAGAGACAGTAATCATGATATTTGGGAAAAAGTTCCGATTCTTAATTAATACAGGAGCAGATCGGACCATATGCATTTAATTGGACAACATTATTATTGGATCAGCAGACGCCCATGTGCTAGATTTGGCCTATAGCAAGGCCCAAACACTCCTTCAAAGAGGAGGGCTGCATATAGCCAGTGACAAGGTTCAGAAAGTATACCCCTTCAAGATATTGGGGGCAGAGCTTAAACTAGACTCTGTATGCCCACTCAAGCCCCAGTTATCCTTCCAGGCAGCTTATACTCTGGTGGAGATGCAAAGACTGTTAGGTGAAATTAATTGGCTAAGATCCTGGCTTCAACTGCCTACAGAGGAGCTGTTACCGCTCCATGACTCTTTGAAGGGCAAAGCACCCACTGATGTTATTACAATAACTCCATCACTCTAAACAGCCTTCCAGAAAATCCAATTGGCCTTAAATAAGGCACAGCTGGCACGCTACAAGCCTAAGTGCCCACTTTGCCTTTGGATCCTCCCTGGATCCGAACTCTCTTCAGCTGCAATTACGCAATCAGGCGAGCCCCTTCAGTGGGTGCACACATCAGTGGGAGGAGCTCCCAGAGTTTATTCCCAGATGGACCAGCTAGCTGACTTGGTAATTAAGGGCAGGGATACTTCCCTGAGACATTATGGAAGAGATCCTGACGTGCTAACTATTCCCTACCGGTTGTCAGATTTTGAATGGGTCAGGAGAAATAATTCACGTGTGTCTAGTGCCCTGGAGGGCTTTATGGGTAAGTTAGATTGCCACTATGGCACTTCAAGATGGGTGACCTCATTTTCCAGGCTACAATGGACACCCCCTGTGCTTTTCTCTACCAAGCCTCTTGTCAAGGCTGCCAATGTCTTTACAGATGGTGGGCGAGCTGGCTCTGCCGTAGTGGTGCGCTCCGCCTCGCCCCCTGCCGGTGGGAAAGATAACACCCATTACTTTGAAGCCGTCACTGGCTCTGCACAGTTTAAAGAGTTGTATGCAGTCGCCTTGGCACTGACCCATGTTAAACAGCCAATGAACTTGTTCTCTGATAGTCTGTATGTGGTTAACTTGCTACCCAACCTGGTATGTTCACATATCAAGTTGGATGGAAACCCAATCACTCCTCTGATGATCCAAGTCAGGTCTCTGTTAAAAAAGCAGAGTGAGCCTATCTTTTTACAGCACCTTCGTGGACACCAAGGACTGCCTGGGGACCTGGCACAAGGTAATCGTAGGGTCGACCAGCTGGCCACGGATGGAACCATCATAGCGCTGGCCATTGTACAACCTCAAAACCTCCAAATAGCCAAAGGGCTTCATGAGCGTACTCACTTGAATTGGAGAGGGTTACATCAGAGATTTCCTTCAATTCCTATAAAAGACTTAATAAAGATTATAAGGACTTGCAAATCATGTATGCCTTTCGTGCAAGTCCCTCCCTTACAATCTCCAGGTGTAAATTCAAGAGGTTTAAGACCCAACTTAATTTGGCAGACTGATGTGACCCATTACGCCCCCTTTGGAAGACTAAAATATATATTTATGTCCATTGACACATGCTCCGGTGCATGTTGGGCCTCTCTGCATACCGGTGAAAGAGCACGGCATGCTGAAAGCCACTTCTTACAATGTTTTGCTATCCTAGGACTGCCTTTACAGGTTAAAACAGATAATGGACCTTGTTTCACCAGTTAGCCTTTACAGGCATTTTTCCAAATGTGGAATATTAAACATACCACTGGAATACCTTATAACCCAAAGGGTCAAGCCATAATTGAGAGGCATAATAGGACCCTGAAGGATCAATTATTAAAACAAAAAAGGGGGGGAAGCCCCCAGGACCAGCTGAGGACAGCGATGTTTACATTGAATTTTTTAAATTTCTCTAAGGACCAACCTCTGTCGGCTTTCCAGAGACACTGGTCAAGCCAAACACCCTACTTAAAAGTGGAGGCCCGGTGGAAGGATTCTCTGACAGGGGCGTGGCGTGGACCCGACCCAATTATCAGTGCAGGCAGGGGATTTGCCTGCGTCTTCCCTACTGGGGAACCGAATCCAATCTGGATACCAGCTAGAGATGTAAAATATTGTCCAACAGAATGATCACCCAAGGGCACCTGCCCTTGAGGGATGTCTCCCCTTGTTTCCTCTCAGGAAAGCAAAGACCGAGGTGGAATTTTCTAAGGAGAAACGGGAAAGCCTGCCTGCACCAGCGATGGACCTGGACCCAGTGTCGGCCCTGTTTCTTCCCTGGACCCTGCCTGACGCCCTTTGGAGTAACGTTTGCTGTGGCAGCGTGGCCCACAGCCTTGCACAAGGACCAAAGGGAAATTTTGCACGGTTGTCCCTCTCTTTCGCTCCCCCCTTTGCTGCTTATCTCAGGGGTCCCCATTGGAGGGAAATAGGAGCTAAAGGACTTGGACACTTTAATGTTTTATTATAAATGTTTATAATAAGTAAGGTATTGGCACCTTGCTGCAATGTTTACTGTGAAGTGTTTACTAACCTCAGTTGTTAAGTTACCAGCATCCTGGCCGCCACATCACCAGGACCTGAACCTGCCACTCTACCTCACCATCGAGGGAAGGAAGAGCCACCTGTGCTGCCTTGAGCAACACGAGACTGGACCAGAATTCCTGTTTTCCGTGGACTGACCCCGATAAGAGACCCTCCATTGCCTTGTGCCTTGTCGTAATTACTCATGTGTTAGAGTTGCTCATGTTTGCATTTGCCTTGTATTACGATTGCTTATGCTCATGTCTGCTTTATGCTCCCATTTACCTTACGTTTATATTGAGTCTCTTGTTGTAAGCGATGGGCCAGAGCTGTCTAGGTACCAAGTGGCCTTTGGCCTTTTAGACATATAAGAACCCCAAGAGGCTCGTCACTCAAACCCTAGGACCTGCTGCTCAGTAAGGTCCGCCGGCACCGGAAAAATTATCAGGCTCTCTTTCGAGTGCCAATCCCACTCTCCCCAAGGCCTCTCATCGGGCCCGCCAGCCCGGCAGGAAGGTCAGCCTGAAGAGCTAGGGCGTTAGCCCGAGACGGGTAAGACTCCCCTTGGGGGGGGGCAACCTAAGACATGGCGCGCTCTCGAGTAGGGCGCCTCCTGCTGTTCGAAAAAAAAATATAAAAGAGGCAGATGTTGGGGTCCATCTTTCCCCCCTAGATGGAAGGGGCCTGATGCACCTCCCCCAGCTGGGGAATGCGGCCTTTCCATCCTCTATATATTGGAATCCGGAGAAACCGGTCCGATAAGAGACCCCCGACTTAGCTGGCAGCCAGCCTGGCGCCTACCAGCCCCGCCCTGGTTTGGCGCACTCAGAGTGACGAAGCCCCTTGGAGGTCAAGTGACCAGCCCCTTGGAGGTCACCTGACAGCTCGTGGCCTGTGGGAATAATGGCCAACGCCCTTCCCCCGGATCATCTACCCTTGTCCCTTTCTCAATAAAGTTAGTTCGCTCTCAGAAGCTGACCCGTGGTCTATGTCCGTGGCTCCCAGAGTAGGATAGCGGTCACATTGCCACGCGGGTCGCGCGCAGCCAGGACGGAGACACCCCCACATCTCACCCCGACAGACCTGCAGGCCGAGGGTGGGGGGAGAAGACGATGCGAGGGTAATAAGAGAGAAAATAAGCATTTGAGCCGGAGCAAAGAAAGCAGTCCCCACACAGAACCATCTGATTTGTGGTGAGGGGAGAGAGATAAAAGCTCATTTAGGAACGACATGAAAAAGCTGCATAGGTAGCTGTTTATCAGTAAATATCTCCACTGAGTGTAAGAAAAGCAGTAGCTTAATAAATTAAGTACTTCCTGTTATGGTTACTGTACTGGTAACTCCCCAAAAGAATCTGGATTGTGGTGAAGGAACAGAGAAAAAAGCTCATTTAGGACCTGCACTTCCGAAGGGGGTAGGAAGCTATATATCAGGGAGTAAACCTTCAGAGAATAAAAACAGCTGAGGCTTGTTAAGGTAATTACACAGGGGAAAGGATAATGTACTGGGAACTCCTCAGAAGAATATGATTTGTGGTGAGGGGAGAGAGATAAAAGCCCATTTAGGACCTGCACTTACGAAGGGGGTAGGCAGCTGTATATCAGGGAGTAAACTTTCTGAGAATAAAAACAGCTGGAGCTTGTTAAGGTAATTACACAGGGGAAAGGATAATGTACTGGAAACTCCTCAGAAGAATCTGATTTGTGGTGAGGGGAGAGAGATAAAAGCTCATTTAGGAACGACATGAACATGCTGCGTAGGTAGCTGTTTATCAGTAAATATCTCCACTGAGATTAAGAAAAGCAGTAGCTTAATAAATTAAGTACTTCCTGGTATGGTTACTGTACTGGTAACTCCCCAAAGGTTCTGGAGTGTGTTGAGGGAACAGAGAAAAAAGCTCATTTAGGACCTGCACTTACGAAGGGGGTAGGCAGCTGTATATCAGGGAGTAAACCTTCTGAGAATAAAAACAGCTGGATCTTGTTAAGGTAATTACACAGGGGAAAGGATAATGTACTGGGAACTACTCAGAAGAATCTGATTTGTGGTGAGGGGAGAGAGATAAAAGCTCATTTAGGAACGACAGGAACATGCTGCGTAGGTAGCTGTTTATCAGTAAATATCTCCACTGAGATTAAGAAAAGCAGTAGCTTAATAAATTAAGTACTTCCTGGTATGGTTACTGTACTGGTAACTCCCCAAAGGAATCTGGATTGTGGTGAGGGAACAGAGAAAAAACTCATTTAGGACCTGCACTTACGAAGGGGTTAGGCAGCTGTATATCAGGGAGTATCCCTTCTGAGAATAAAAACAGCTGGAGCTTGTTAAGGTAATTACACAGGGGAAAGGATAATGTACTGGGAACTCCTCAGAGAATCTGATTTGTGGTGAGGGGATTGAGATAAAAGCTCATTTAGGAACGACATGAACATGCTGCATAGGTAGCTGTTTATCAGTAAATATCTCCACTGAGATTAAGAAAAGCAGTAGCTTAATAAATTAAGTACTTCCTGGTATGGTTACTGTACTGGTAACTCCCCAAAAGAATCTGGATTGTGGTGAGGGAACAGAGAAAAAACCTCATTTAGGACCTGCACTTACGAAGGGGGTAGGCAACTGTATTAAGGGAGTAAACCTTCTGACAATAAAAACAGCTGGAGCTTGTTAAGGTAATTACACAGGGGAAAGGATAATGTACTGGGAACTCCTCAGAAGAATCTGATTTGTGGTGAGGGGAGAGAGATAAAAGCTCATTTAGGAACGACACGAAAATGCTGCATAGGTAGCTGTTTATCAGTATATATCTCCACTGAGATTATGAAAAGCAGTAGCTTAATAAATTAAGTACTTCCCGGTATGGTTACTGTACAGGTAACTCCTTAAAAGAATCTGGATTATGGTGAGGGAACAGAGAAAAAAGCTCATTTAGGACCTGCACTTACGAAGGGGGTAGGCAGCTGTATATCAGGGAGTAAACCTTCTGAGAATAAAAACAGCTGGAGCTTGTTAAGGTAATTACACAGGGGAAAGGATAATGTACAGGGAACTCCTCAGAAGAATCTGATTTGTGGTGAGGGGAGAGAGATAAAAGCTCATTTAGGAACGACATGAACATGCTACGTTGGTAGCTGTTTATCAGTAAATATCTCCACTGAGATTAAGAAATGCAGTAGCTTATTAAATTAAGTACTTCCTCGTATGGTTACTGTACTGGTAACTCCCCAAAAGAATCTGGATTGTGTTTTGGGAACAGAGAAAAAAGCCAATTTAGGACCTGCACTTACAGGGGTAGCCAACTGTATATCAGGGAGTAAACCTTCTGTGAATAAAAACAGCTGGAGCTTGTTAAGGTAATTACACAGGGGAAAGGATAATGTACTGGGAACTCCTCAGAAGAATGTGATTTGTGGTGAGGGGAGAGAGATAAAAGCTCATTTAAGAACGACATGAACATGCTGCATAGGAGCTGTTTATCAGTAAATATCTCCACTGAGATTAAGAAAAGCAGTAGCTTAATAAATTAAGTACTTCCTGGTGTGGTTACTGTACTGGTAACTCCCAAAAAGAATCTGGATTGTGGTGAGGGAACAGAGAAAAAAGCTCATTTAGGACCTGCACTTACAAAGGGGGTAGGCAGCTGTATATCAGGGAGTATCCCTTCTGAGAATAAAAACACCTGGATCTTGTTAAGGTAATTACACAGGGGAAAGGATAATGTACTGGGAACTCCCCAGAAGATTCTGATTTTTGGTGAGGGGAGAGAGATAAAAGCTCATTTAGGAACGACATGAACATGTTGCGAAGGTAGCTGTTTATCAGTAAATATCTCCACTGAGATTAAGAAAAGCAGTAGCTTTATAAATTATGTACTTCCTGGTATGGTTAATGTACTGGTAACACCCCAAAAGAATATGGATTGTGGTGAGGGAACAGAGAAAAAAGCTCATTTAGGACCTGCACTTACGAAGGTGCTAGGCAGCTGTATATCAGGGAGTAAACCTTCTGAGAATAAAAACAGCTGGAGCTTGTTATTGTAATTACACAGGGGAAAGGATAATGTACTGGGAACTCCTCAGAAGAATCTGATTTGTGGTGAGGGAAGAGCGATAAATCAAATTTAGGAACGACATGATCATGCAGCGTAGGTAGCTTATTATCAGTAAGTATCTCCACTGAGATTAAGAAAAGCAGTAGCTTAATAAAATAAGTACTTCCTGGTATGGTTACTGTACTGGTAACTCCCAAAAAGAATCTGGATTGTGGTGAGGGAACAGAGAAAAAAGCTCATTTAGGACCTGCACTTACGAAGGGGGTAGGCAGCTGTATATCAGGGAGTAAACCTTCTGAGAATAAAAACAGCTGGATCTTGTTAAGGTAATTACACAGGGGAAATGATAATGTACTGGGAACTCCTCAGAAGAATCTGATTTGTGGTGAGGGGAGAGAGATAAAAGTTCATTTATTAACGACATGAACATGCTGCGTAGGTGGCTGTTTATCAGTAAATATCTCCACTGAGATTAAGAAAAGCAGTAGCTTAATAAATTAAGAACTTCCTGGTAGGGTTACTGTACTGGTAACTCCCCAAAAGAATCTGTGTTGTGGTGAGCGAACAGAGAAAAAAGCTCATTTAGTACCTGCACTTACGAAGGGGGTAGGCAGCTGTATATCAGGGAGTAAACCTTCTGAGAATATAAACAGCTGGAGCTTGTTAAGGTAATTACACAGGGGAAAGGATAATGTACTGGGAACTCCTCAGAAGAATCTGATTTGTGGTGAGGGGAGAGAGATAAACGCTCATTTAGTAACGACATGAAAATGCTACATAGGTAGCTGTTTATCAGAAAATATCTCCACTGAGATTAAGAAAAGCAGTAGCTTAATAAATTAAGTACTTCCTGGTATGGTTACGGTACTGGTAACATCCCAAAAGAATCTGTATTGTGGTGAGGGAACAGATAAAAAAGCTCTTTTAGGACCTGCACTTACGAAGGGGGTAGGCAGCTGTATATCAGGGAGTATGCCTTCTGAGAATAAAAACAGCTGGATCTTGTTAAGGTAATTACACAGGGGAAAGGATAATGTACTGGGAACTCCTCAGAAGAATCTGATTTGTGGTGAGGGGAGTGAGATAAAAGCTCATTTAGGAACGACATGAACATGCTGCGTAGGTAGCTGTTTATCAGTAAATATCTCCACTGAGATTAAGAAAAGCAGTAGCTTAATAAATTAAGTATTTCCTGGTATGGTTACTGTACTGGTAACTCCCCAAAAGAATCTGGATTGTGGTGAGGGAACAGAGAAAAAAGCTCATTTAGGACCTGCACTTACGAAGGGGGTAGGCAGCTGTATATCAGGGAGTAAACCTTCTGTGAATAAAAACAGCTGGAGCTTGTTAAGGTAATTACACAGGGGAAAGGATAATGTACTGGGAACCCCTCAGAAGAATCTGATTTGTGGTGAGGGGAGAGAGATAAAAGCTCATTTAAGAATGACATGAACATGCAGCATAGGTAGCTGTTTATCAGTAAATATCTCCACTGAGATTAAGAAAAGCAGTAGCTTAATAAATTAAGTACTTCCTGGTATGGTTACTGTACTGGTAACTCCCAAAAAGAATCTGGATTGTGGTGAGGGAACAGAGAAAAAAGCTCATTTAGGACCTGCAATTACGAAGGGGGTAGGCAGCTGTATATCAGGGAGTATCCCTTCTGAGAATAAAAACAGCTGGAGCTTGTTAAGGTAATTACACAGGGGAAAGGATAATGTACTGGGAACTCCCCAGAAGAATCTGATTTGTGGTGAGGGGAGAGAGATAAAAGCTCATTTAGGAACGACATGAACATGCTGCGTAGGTAGCTGTTTATCAGTAAATATCTCCACTGAGATTAAGAAAAGCAGTGGCTTAATAAATTAAGTACTTCTTGGTATGGTTACTGTACTGGTAACTCCCCAAAAGAATCTGGATTGTGGTGAGGGAACAGAGAAAAAAGCTCATTTAGGACCTGCACTTACGAAGGGGGTAGGCAGCTGTATATCAGGGAGTATCCCTTCTGAGAATAAAAACAGCAGGATCTTGTTAAGGTAATTACACAGGGGAAAGGATAATGTACTGGGAACTCCCGAGAAGAATCTGATTTGTGGTGAGGGGAGAGAGATAAAAGCTCATTTAGGAACGACATGAACATGCTGCGTAGGTAGCTGTTTTTCAGTAAATATCTCCACTGAGATTAAGAAAAGCAGTAGCTTTATAAATTATGTACTTCCTGGTATGGTTAATGTACTGGTAACTCCTAAAAAGAATATGGATTGTGGTGAGGGAACAGAGAAAAAAGCTCATTTAGGACCTGCACTTACGAACGGGGTAGGCAGATGTATATCAGGGAGTAAACCTTCTGAGAATAAAAACAGCTGGATCTTGTTAAGGTAATTACACAGGGGAAAGGATAATGTACTGGGAACTCCTCAGAAGAATCTGATTTGTGGTGAGGGGAGAGAGATAAAAGTTCATTTAGGAACGACATGAACATGCTGCATAGGTAGCTGTTTATCAGTAAATATCTCCACTGAAATTAAGAAAAGCAGTAGCTTAATAAATTAAGTAATTCCTGGTATGGTTACTGTACTGGTAACTCCCCAAAAGAATATGGATTGTGGTGAGGGAACAGAGAAAAAAGCTCGTTATGACCTGCACTTACGAAGTGGGTAGGCATCTGTATATCAGGGAGTAAACCTTCTGAGAATAAAAACAGCTGGAGCTTGTTATTGTAATTACACAGGGGAAAGGATAATGTACTGGGAACTCCTCAGAAGAATCTGATTTGTGGTGAGGGAAGTGCGATAAATCAAATTTAGGAACGACATGAACATGCAGCGTAGGTAGCTTTTTATCAGTAAATATCTCCACTGAGATTAAGAAAAGCAGTAGCTTAATAAATTAAGTACTTCCTGGTATGGTTACTGTACTGTTAACTCCCCAAAAGAATCTGGATTGTGGTGAGGGAACAGAGAAAAAATCTCATTTAGGACCTGCAGTTACGAAGGGGTTAGGCAGCTGTATATCAGGGAGTAAACCTAATGAGAATAAAAACAGCTGGATCTTGTTAAGGTAATTACACAGGGGAAATGATAATGTACTGGGAACTCCTCAGAAGAATCTGATTTGTGGTGAGGTGAGAGAGATAAAAGCTCACTTATTAACGACATGAACATGCTGCGTAGGTGGCTGTTTATCAGTAAATATCTCCACTGAGATTAAGAAAAGCAGTAGCTTAATAAATTAAGAACTTCCTGGTATGGTTACTGTACTGGTAACTCCCCAAAAGAATCTGTTTTGTTGTGAGCGAACAGAGAAAAAAGCTCATTTAGGACCTGCACTTACGAATGGGGTAGGCAGCTGTATATCAGGGAGTAAACCATCTGAGAATAAAAGCAGCTGGAGCTTGTTAAAGTAATTACACAGGGGAAAGGATAATGTACTGAGAACTCCTCAGAAGAATCTGATTTGTGGTGAGGGGAGAGAGATAATAGCTCATTTATGAACGACATGAACATGCTGCGAAGGTAGCTGTTTATCAGTAAATATCTCCACTGAGATTAAGAAAAGCAGTAGCTTAATAAATTAAGTACTTCCTGGTATGGTTACTGGACTGGTAACTCCCCAAAAGGGTCTGGATTGTGGTGAGGGAACAGAGAAAAAAGCTCATTTAGGACGTGCACTTACGATGGGGGTAGGCAGCTGTATATCAGGGAGTATCCCATCTGAGAATAAAAACAGCTGGAGCTTGTTAAGGTAATTACACAGGGGAAAGGATGATGTACTCGGAACTCCTCAGAAGAATCTGATTTGTGGTGAGCGGAGAGAGATAAAAGCTCATTTAGGAACGACATGAAAATGCTGCATAGGTAGCTGTTTATCAGTAAATATCTCCACTGAAATTAAGAAAAGCAGTAGCTTAATAAATTAAGTAATTCCTGGTATGGTTACTTTACTGGTAACTCCCCAAAAGAATATGGATTGTGGTGAGGGAACAGAGAAAAAAGCTCGTTATGACCTGCACTTACGAAGTGGGTAGGCATCTGTATATCAGGGAGTAAACCTTCTGAGAATAAAAACAGCTGGAGCTTGTTATTGTAATTACACAGGGGAAAGGATAATGTACTGGGAACTCCTCAGAAGAATCTGATTTGTGGTGAGGGAAGTGCGATAAATCAAATTTAGGAACGACATGAACATGCAGCGTAGGTAGCTTTTTATCAGTAAATATCTCCACTGAGATTAAGAAAAGCAGTAGCTTAATAAATTAAGTACTTCCTGGTATGGTTACTGTACTGTTAACTCCCCAAAAGAATCTGGATTGTGGTGAGGGAACAGAGAAAAAATCTCATTTAGGACCTGCAGTTATGAAGGGGTTAGGCAGCTGTATATCAGGGATTAAACCTTCTGAGAATAAAAACAGCTGGAGCTTGTTAAGGTAATTACACAGGGGAAATGATAATGTACTGGGAACTCCTCAGAAGAATCTGATTTGTGGTGAGGTGAGAGAGATAAAAGCTCACTTATTAACGACATGAACATGCTGCGTAGGTGGCTGTTTATCAGTAAATATCTCCACTGAGATTAAGAAAAGCAGTAGCTTAATAAATTAAGAACTTCCTGGTATGGTTACTGTACTGGTAACTCCCCAAAAGAATCTGTTTTGTTGTGAGCGAACAGAGAAAAAAGCTCATTTAGGACCTGCACTTACGAAGGGGGTAGGCAGCTGTATATCAGGGAGTAAACCATCTGAGAATAAAAGCAGCTGGAGCTTGTTAAAGTAATTACACAGGGGAATGGATAATGTACTGGGAACTCCTCAGAAGAATCTGATTTGTGGTGAGGGGAGAGAGATAATAGCTCATTTATGAACGACATGAACATGCTGCGAAGGTAGCTGTTTATCAGTAAATATCTCCACTGAGATTAAGAAAAGCAGTAGCTTAATAAATTAAGTACTTCCTGGTATGGTTACTGGACTGGTAACTCCCCAAAAGGGTCTGGATTGTGGTGAGGGAACAGAGAAAAAAGCTCATTTAGGACGTGCACTTACGATGGGGGTAGGCAGCTGTATATCAGGGAGTATCCCATCTGAGAATAAAAACAGCTGGAGCTTGTTAAGGTAATTACACAGGGGAAAGGATGATGTACTCGGAACTCCTCAGAAGAATCTGATTTGTGGTGAGCGGAGAGAGATAAAAGCTCATTTAGGAACGACATGAAAATGCTGCATAGGTAGCTGTTTATCAGTAAATATCTCCACTGAGATTAAGAAAAGCAGCAGCTTAATAAATTAAGTATTCTTGGTATTGATACTCTACTGGTAACTCCCCAAAAGAATCTGGATTGTGGTGAGGGAACAGAGAAACAAGCTCATTTAGGACCTGCACTTACGAAGGGGGTAGGCAGCTGTATATCAGGGAGTATCCCTTCTGAGAATAAAAACAGCTGGAGCTTGTTAAGGTAATTACACAGGGGAAAGGATAATGTACTGGGAACTCCTCAGAAGAATCTGATTTGTTGTGAGTGTTGAGAGATAAAAGCTCATTTAGGAAAGACATGAACATGCTGCGTAGGTAGCTGTTTATCAGTAAATATGTCCACTGATATTAAGAAAAGCAGTAGCTTAGTAAATTAAGTACTTCCTGGTATGGTTACTGTACTGGTAACTCCCCAAAAGAATCTGGATTGTGGTGAGGGAACAGAGAAAAAAGCTCATTTAGGACCTGCATTTACGAAGGTGGTAGCCAGCTGTATATCAGGGAGTATCCTTTTTGAGAACAAAAACAGCTGGAGATTGTTAAGGTAATTACACAGGGGAAAGGATAATGTACTGGGTACTCCTCCGAAGAATCTGATTTGTGGTGAGGGGAGAGAGATAAAAGCTCATTTATGAACATCATGAATATGCTGCATAGGTAGCTGTTTATAAAAATATGTCCCCTGAGATTAAGAAAAGCAGTAGCTTAATAAATTAAGTACTTCCTGGTATGGTTACTGTACTGGTAACTCCCCAAAAAAATTTGGATTGTGGTGAGGGAACAGAGAAAAAAGCTCATTTAGGACCTGCACTTACGAAGGGGGTAGGCAGCTGTATATCAGGGAGTAAACCTTCTGAGAATAAAAACAGCTGGAGCTTGTTAAGGTAATTACACAGGGGAAAGGATAATGTACTGGGAACTCCTCAGAAGAATCTGATTTATGGTGAGGGGAGAGAGATAAAAGCTCATTTAGGAACGACATGAACATGCTGCGTAGGTAGCTGTTTATCAGTAAATATCTCTACTGAGATTAAGAAAAGCAGTAGCTTAATAAATTAAGTACTTCCTGGTATGGTTACTGTACTGGTAACTCCCCAAAAGAATCTGGGTTGAGGTGAGGGAACAGAGAAAAAAGCTCATTTAGTACATGCACTTACGAAGGGTGTAGGCAGGTGTATATAAGGGAGTATCCCTCCTGAGAATAAAAAAAGCTGGAGCATGTTAAGGTAATTACACATGGGAAAGGATAATGTACTGGGAACTCCTCAGAAGAATCTGATTTGTGGTGAGGGCAGAGAGATAAAAGCTCATTTAGGAACTACATGAACATGCTGCGTAGGTAGCTGTTTATCAGTAAATATCTCCACTGAGATTAAGAAAAGCAGTGCTTAATAAATTAAGTACTTCCTGTTATGGTTACTGTACTGGTAACTCCCCAAAAGAACCTGGATTGTGGTGAACGAACAGAGAAAAAAGCTCATTTAGTACCTGCACTTACGAAGGGGGTAGGCAGCTGTATTTCAGGGAGTATCCCTTCTGAGAATAAAAACAGCTGGAGCTTAAGGTAAATACACAGGGGAAAGGATAATGTACTGGGAACTCCTCAGAAGAATCCGATTTGTGGTGAGGGGAGAGAGATAAAAGCTCATTTAGGAATTACATGAAAATGCTGCATAGGTAGCTGTTTATCAGTAAATATCTGCACTGAGATTAAGAAAAGCAGTAGATTAATAACTTTAGTACTTCCTGGTATGGTTACTGTACTGGAAACTCCCCAAAAGCATCTGGATTGTGGTGAGGGAACAGAGAAAAAAGCTCCTTTAAGACTTGCACTTACGAAGGGGGTAGGCATCTGTATATCAGGGAGTAAACCTTCTGAGAATAAAAACAGCTGGAGCTTGTTAAGGTAATTACACAGGGGAAAGGATAATGTCCTGGGAACTCCTCAGAAGAATCTGATTCGTGGTGAGGGGAGAGAGATAAAAGCCCATTAAGGAACGACATGAACATGCTGTGTAGGTAGCTGTTTATCAGCAAATATCTCCACTGAGATTAAGAAAAGCAGTAGCTTAATAAATTAAGTACTTGATGGTATGGTTACTGTACTGGTAACTCCCCAAATGAATCTGGATTGTGGTGAGGGAAAAGAGAAAAAAGCTCATTTAGGACCTGCACTTACGAAGGGGGTAGGCAGCTGTATATTAGGGAGTATCCCTTCTGAGAATAAAAACAGCTGGAGCTTGTTAAGGTAATTACACAGGGGAAAGGATAATGTACTGGGAACTCCTCAGAAGAATCTGATTTGTGGTGAGGGGAGAGAGATAAAAGTTCATTTAGGAACGACATGAACATGCTGCATAGGTAGCTGTTTATCAGTAAATATCTCCACTGAAATTAAGAAAAGCAGTAGCTTAATAAATAAAGTACTTCCTGGTATGGTTACTGTACTGTTAACTCCCCAAAAGAATCTGGATTGTGGTGAGGGAACAGAGAAAAAATCTCATTTAGGACCTGCAGTTATGAAGGGGTTAGGCAGCTGTATATCAGGGAGTAAACCTTCTGAGAATAAAAACAGCTGGAGCTTGTTAAGGTAATTACACAGGGGAAATGATAATGTACTGGGAACTCCTCAGAAGAATCTGATTTGTGGTGAGGTGAGAGAGATAAAAGCTCACTTATTAACGACATGAACATGCTGCGTAGGTGGCTGTTTATCAGTAAATATCTCCACTGAGATTAAGAAAAGCAGTAGCTTAATAAATTAAGAACTTCCTGGTATGGTTGCTGTACTGGTAACTCCCCAAAAGAATCTGTTTTGTTGTGAGCGAACAGAGAAAAAAGCTCATTTAGGACCTGCACTTACGAAGGGGGTAGGCAGCTGTATATCAGGGAGTAAACCATCTGAGAATAAAAGCAGCTGGAGCTTGTTAAAGTAATTACACAGGGGAAAGGATAATGTACTGGGAACTCCTCAGAAGAATCTGATTTGTGGTGAGGGGAGAGAGATAATAGCTCATTTATGAACGACATGAACATGCTGCGAAGGTAGCTGTTTATCAGTAAATATCTCCACTGAGATTAAGAAAAGCAGTAGCTTAATAAATTAAGTACTTCCTGGTATGGTTACTGGACTGGTAACTCCCCAAAAGGGTCTGGATTGTGGTGAGGGAACAGACAAAAAAGCTCATTTAGGACGTGCACTTACGATGGGGGTAGGCAGCTGTATATCAGGGAGTATCCCATCTGAGAATAAAAACAGCTGGAGCTTGTTAAGGTAATTACACAGGGGAAAGGATGATGTACTCGGAACTCCTCAGAAGAATCTGATTTGTGGTGAGCGGAGAGAGATAAAAGCTCATTTAGGAACGACATGAAAATGCTGCATAGGTAGCTGTTTATCAGTAAATATCTCCACTGAGATTAAGAAAAGCAGCAGCTTAATAAATTAAGTATTCTTGGTATTGATACTCTACTGGTAACTCCCCAAAAGAATCTGGATTGTGGTGAGGGAACAGAGAAACAAGCTCATTTAGGACCTGCACTTACGAAGGGGGTAGGCAGCTGTATATCAGGGAGTATCCCTTCTGAGAATAAAAACAGCTGGAGCTTGTTAAGGTAATTACACAGGGGAAAGGATAATGTACTGGGAACTCCTCAGAAGAATCTGATTTGTTGTGAGTGGAGAGAGATAAAAGCTCATTTAGGAAAGACATGAACATGCTGCGTAGGTAGCTGTTTATCAGTAAATATGTCCACTGATATTAAGAAAAGCAGTAGCTTAGTAAATTAAGTACTTCCTGGTATGGTTACTGTACTGGTAACTCCCCAAAAGAATATGGATTGTGGTGAGGGAACAGAGAAAAAAGCTCGTTATGACCTGCACTTACGAAGTGGGTAGGCATCTGTATATCAGGGAGTAAACCTTCTGAGAATAAAAACAGCTGGAGCTTGTTATTGTAATTACACAGGGGAAAGGATAATGTACTGGGAACTCCTCAGAAGAATCTGATTTGTGGTGAGGGAAGTGCGATAAATCAAATTTAGGAACGACATGAACATGCAGCGTAGGTAGCTTTTTATCAGTAAATATCTCCACTGAGATTAAGAAAAGCAGTAGCTTAATAAATTAAGTACTTCCTGGTATGGTTACTGTACTGTTAACTCCCCAAAAGAATCTGGATTGTGGTGAGGGAACGGAGAAAAAAGCTCATTTAGGACCTGCAGTTATGAAGGGGTTAGGCAGCTGTATATCAGGGAGTAAACCTTCTGAGAATAAAAACAGCTGGAGCTTGTTAAGGTAATTACACAGGGGAAATGATAATGTACTGGGAACTCCTCAGAAGAATCTGATTGGTGGTGAGGTGAGAGAGATAAAAGCTCACTTATTAACGACATGAACATGCTGCATAGGTGGCTGTTTATCAGTAAATATCTCCACTGAGATTAAGAAAAGCAGTAGCTTAATAAATTAAGAACTTCCTGGTATGGTTACTGTACTGGTAACTCCCCAAAAGAATCTGTTTTGTTGTGAGCGAACAGAGAAAAAAGCTCATTTAGGACCTGCACTTACGAAGGGGGTAGGCAGCTGTATATCAGGGAGTAAACCATCTGAGAATAAAAGCAGCTGGAGCTTGTTAAAGTAATTACACAGGGGAAAGGATAATGTACTGGGAACTCCTCAGAAGAATCTGATTTGTGGTGAGGGGAGAGAGATAATAGCTCATTTATGAACGACATGAACATGCTGCGAAGGTAGCTGTTTATCAGTAAATATCTCCACTGAGATTAAGAAAAGCAGTAGCTTAATAAATTAAGTACTTCCTGGTATGGTTACTGGACTGGTAACTCCCCAAAAGTGTCTGGATTGTGGTGAGGGAACAGAGAAACAAGCTCATTTAGGACCTGCACTTACGAAGGGGGTAGGCAGCTGTATATCAGGGAGTATCCCTTCTGAGAATAAAAACAGCTGGAGATTGTTAAGGTAATTACACAGGGGAAAGGATAATGTACTGGGAACTCCTCAGAAGAATCTGATTTGTTGTGAGTGGAGAGAGATAAAAGCTCATTTAGGAAAGACATGAACATGCTGCGTAGGTAGCTGTTTATCAGTAAATATGTCCACTGATATTAAGAAAAGCAGTAGCTTAGTAAATTAAGTACTTCCTGGTATGGTTACTGTACTGGTAACTCCCCAAAAGAATCTGGATTGTGGTGAGGGAACAGAGAAAAAAGCTCATTTAGGACCTGCATTTACGAAGGTGGTAGCCAGCTGTATATCAGGGAGTATCCTTTTTGAGAACGAAGACAGCTGGAGATTGTTAAGGTAATTACACAGGGGAAAGGATAATGTACTGGGTACTCCTCCGAAGAATCTGATTTGTGGTGAGGGGAGAGAGATAAAAGCTCATTTATGAACATCATGAATATGCTGCATAGGTAGCTGTTTATAAAAATATGTCCCCTGAGATTAAGAAAAGCAGTAGCTTAATAAATTAAGTACTTCCTGGTATGGTTACTGTACTGGTAACTCCCCAAAAAAATTTGGATTGTGGTGAGGGAACAGAGAAAAAAGCTCATTTAGGACCTGCACTTACGAAGGGGGTAGGCAGCTGTATATCAGGGAGTAAACCTTCTGAGAATAAAAACAGCTGGAGCTTGTTAAGGTAATTACACAGGGGAAAGGATAATGTACTGGGAACTCCTCAGAAGAATCTGATTTATGGTGAGGGGAGAGAGATAAAAGCTCATTTAGGAACGACATGAACATGCTGCGTAGGTAGCTGTTTATCAGTAAATATCTCCACTGAGATTAAGAAAAGCAGTAGCTTAATAAATTAAGTACTTCCTGGTATGGTTACTGTACTGGTAACTCCCCAAAAGAATCTGGGTTGTGGTGAGGGAACAGAGAAAAAAGCTCATTTAGTACATGCACTTACGAAGGGTGTAGGCAGGTGTATATAAGGGAGTATCCCTCCTGAGAATAAAAAAAGCTGGAGCATGTTAAGGTAATTACACATGGGAAAGGATAATGTACTGGGAACTCCTCAGAAGAATCTGATTTGTGGTGAGGGCAGAGAGATAAAAGCTCATTTAGGAACGACATGAACATGCTGCGTAGGTAGCTGTTTATCAGTAAATATCTCCACTGAGATTAAGAAAAGCAGTGCTTAATAAATTAAGTACTTCCTGTTATGGTTACTGTACTGGTAACTCCCCAAAAGAACCTGGATTGTGGTGAACGAACAGAGAAAAAAGCTCATTTAGTACCTGCACTTACGAAGGGGGTAGGCAGCTGTATTTCAGGGAGTATCCCTTCTGAGAATAAAAACAGCTGGAGCTTAAGGTAAATACACAGGGGAAAGGATAATGTACTGGGAACTCGTCAGAAGAATCCGATTTGTGGTGAGGGGAGAGAGATAAAAGCTCATTTAGGAATTACATGAAAATGCTGCATAGGTAGCTGTTTATCAGTAAATATCTGCACTGAGATTAAGAAAAGCAGTAGATTAATAACTTTAGTACTTCCTGGTATGGTTACTGTACTGGAAACTCCCCAAAAGCATCTGGATTGTGGTGAGGGAACAGAGAAAAAAGCTCCTTTAAGACTTGCACTTACGAAGGGGGTAGGCATCTGTATATCAGGGAGTAAACCTTCTGAGAATAAAAACAGCTGGAGCTTGTTAAGGTAATTACACAGGGGAAAGGATAATGTCCTGGGAACTCCTCAGAAGAATCTGATTCGTGGTGAGGGGAGAGAGATAAAAGCCCATTAAGGAACGACATGAACATGCTGTGTAGGTAGCTGTTTATCAGCAAATATCTCCACTGAGATTAAGAAAAGCAGTAGCTTAATAAATTAAGTACTTGATGGTATGGTTACTGTACTGGTAACTCCCCAAATGAATCTGGATTGTGGTGAGGGAAAAGAGAAAAAAGCTCATTTAGGACCTGCACTTACGAAGGGGGTAGGCAGCTGTATATTAGGGAGTATCCCTTCTGAGAATAAAAACAGCTGGAGCTTGTTAAGGTAATTACACAGGGGAAAGGATAATGTACTGGGAACTCCTCAGAAGAATCTGATTTGTGGTGAGGGGAGAGAGATAAAAGTTCATTTAGGAACGACATGAACATGCTGCATAGGTAGCTGTTTATCAGTAAATATCTCCACTGAAATTAAGAAAAGCAGTAGCTTAATAAATTAAGTACTTCCTGGTATGGTTACTGTACTGGTAACTCCCCAAAAGAATATGGATTGTGGTGAGGGAACAGAGAAAAAAGCTCGTTATGACCTGCACTTACGAAGTGGGTAGGCATCTGTATATCAGGGAGTAAACCTTCTGAGAATAAAAACAGCTGGAGCTTGTTATTGTAATTACACAGGGGAAAGGATAATGTACTGGGAACTCCTCAGAAGAATCTGATTTGTGGTGAGGGAAGTGCGATAAATCAAATTTAGGAACGACATGAACATGCAGCGTAGGTAGCTTTTTATCAGTAAATATCTCCACTGAGATTAAGAAAAGCAGTAGCTTAATAAATTAAGTACTTCCTGGTATGGTTACTGTACTGTTAACTCCCCAAAAGAATCTGGATTGTGGTGAGGGAACAGAGAAAAAATCTCATTTAGGACCTGCAGTTATGAAGGGGTTAGGCAGCTGTATATCAGGGAGTAAACCTTCTGAGAATAAAAACAGCTGGAGCTTGTTAAGGTAATTACACAGGGGAAATGATAATGTACTGGGAACTCCTCAGAAGAATCTGATTTGTGGTGAGGTGAGAGAGATAAAAGCTCACTTATTAACGACATGAACATGCTGCGTAGGTGGCTGTTTATCAGTAAATATCTCCACTGAGATTAAGAAAAGCAGTAGCTTAATAAATTAAGAACTTCCTGGTATGGTTACTGTACTGGTAACTCCCCAAAAGAATCTGTTTTGTTGTGAGCGAACAGAGAAAAAAGCTCATTTAGGACCTGCACTTACGAAGGGGGTAGGCAGCTGTATATCAGGGAGTAAACCATCTGAGAATAAAAGCAGCTGGAGCTTGTTAAAGTAATTACACAGGGGAAAGGATAATGTACTGGGAACTCCTCAGAAGAATCTGATTTGTGGTGAGGGGAGAGAGATAATAGCTCATTTATGAACGACATGAACATGCTGCGAAGGTAGCTGTTTATCAGTAAATATCTCCACTGAGATTAAGAAAAGCAGTAGCTTAATAAATTAAGTACTTCCTGGTATGGTTACTGGACTGGTAACTCCCCAAAAGGGTCTGGATTGTGGTGAGGGAACAGAGAAAAAAGCTCATTTAGGACGTGCACTTACGATGGGGGTAGGCAGCTGTATATCAGGGAGTATCCCATTTGAGAATAAAAACAGCTGGAGCTTGTTAAGGTAATTACACAGGGGAAAGGATGATGTACTCGGAACTCCTCAGAAGAATCTGATTTGTGGTGAGCGGAGAGAGATAAAAGCTCATTTAGGAACGACATGAAAATGCTGCATAGGTAGCTGTTTATCAGTAAATATCTCCACTGAGATTAAGAAAAGCAGCAGCTTAATAAATTAAGTATTCTTGGTATTGATACTCTACTGGTAACTCCCCAAAAGAATCTGGATTGTGGTGAGGGAACAGAGAAACAAGCTCATTTAGGACCTGCACTTACGAAGGGGGTAGGCAGCTGTATATCAGGGAGTATCCCTTCTGAGAATAAAAACAGCTGGAGCTTGTTAAGGTAATTACACAGGGGAAAGGATAAAGTACTGGGAACTCCTCAGAAGAATCTGATTTGTTGTGAGTGGAGAGAGATAAAAGCTCATTTAGGAAAGACATGAACATGCTGCGTAGGTAGCTGTTTATCAGTAAATATGTCCACTGATATTAAGAAAAGCAGTAGCTTAGTAAATTAAGTACTTCCTGGTATGGTTACTGTACTGGTAACTCCCGAAAAGAATCTGGATTGTGGTGAGGGAACAGAGAAAAAAGCTCATTTAGGACCTGCATTTATGAAGGTGGTAGCCAGCTGTATATCAGGGAGTATCCTTTTTGAGAACAAAAACAGCTGGAGATTGTTAAGGTAATTACACAGGGGAAAGGATAATGTACTGGGTACTCCTCCGAAGAATCTGATTTGTGGTGAGGGGAGAGAGATAAAAGCTCATTTATGAACATCATGAATATGCTGCATAGGTAGCTGTTTATAAAAATATGTCCCCTGAGATTAAGAAAAGCAGTAGCTTAATAAATTAAGTACTTCCTGGTATGGTTACTGTACTGGTAACTCCCCAAATGAATCTGGATTGTGGTGAGGGAAAAGAGAATAAAGCTCATTTAGGACCTGCACTTACGAAGGGGGTAGGCAGCTGTATATTAGGGAGTATCCCTTCTGAGAATAAAAACAGCTGGAGCTTGTTAAGGTAATTACACAGGGGAAAGGATAATGTACTGGGAACTCCTCAGAAGAATCTGATTTGTGGTGAGGGGAGAGAGATAAAAGTTCATTTAGGAACGACATGAACATGCTGCATAGGTAGCTGTTTATCAGTAAATATCTCCACTGAAATTAAGAAAAGCAGTAGCTTAATAAATTAAGTACTTCCTGGTATGGTTACTGTATTGGTAACTCCCCAAAAGAATATGGATTGTGGTGAGGAACAGAGAAAAAAGATCGTTATGACCTGCACTTACGAAGTGGATAGGCATCTGTATATCAGGGAGTAAACCTTCTGAGAATAAAAACAGCTGGAGCTTGTTATTGTAATTACACAGGGGAAAGGATAATGTACTGGGAACTCCTCAGAAGAATCTGATTTGTGGTGAGGGAAGTGCGATAAATCAAATTTAGGAACGACATGAACATGCAGCGTAGGTAGCTTTTTATCAGTAAATATCTCCACTGAGATTAAGAAAAGCAGTAGCTTAATAAATTAAGTACTTCCTGGTATGGTTACTGTACTGGTAACTCCCCAAAAGAATCTGTTTTGTTGTGAGCGAACAGAGAAAAAAGCTCATTTAGGACCTGCACTTACGAAGGGGGTAGGCAGCTGTATATCAGGGAGTAAACCATCTGAGAATAAAAGCAGCTGGAGCTTGTTAAAGTAATTACACAGGGGAAAGGATAATGTACTGGGAACTCCTCAGAAGAATCTGATTTGTGGTGAGGGGAGAGAGATAATAGCTCATTTATGAACGACATGAACATGCTGCGAAGGTAGCTGTTTATCAGTAAATATCTCCACTGAGATTAAGAAAAGCAGTAGCTTAATAAATTAAGTACTTCCTGGTATGGTTACTGGACTGGTAACTCCCCAAAAGGGTCTGGATTGTGGTGAGGGAACAGAGAAAAAAGCTCATTTAGGACGTGCACTTACGATGGGGGTAGGCAGCTGTATATCAGGGAGTATCCCATCTGAGAATAAAAACAGCTGGAGCTTGTTAAGGTAATTACACAGGGGAAAGGATGATGTACTCGGAACTCCTCAGAAGAATCTGATTTGTGGTGAGCGGAGAGAGATAAAAGCTCATTTAGGAACGACATGAAAATGCTGCATAGGTAGCTGTTTATCAGTAAATATCTCCACTGAGATTAAGAAAAGCAGCAGCTTAATAAATTAAGTATTCTTGGTATTGATACTCTACTGGTAACTCCCCAAAAGAATCTGGATTGTGGTGAGGGAACAGAGAAACAAGCTCATTTAGGACCTGCACTTACGAAGGGGGTAGGCAGCTGTATATCAGGGAGTATCCCTTCTGAGAATAAAAACAGCTGGAGCTTGTTAAGGTAATTACACAGGGGAAAGGATAATGTACTGGGAACTCCTCAGAAGAATCTGATTTGTTGTGAGTGGAGAGAGATAAAAGCTCATTTAGGAAAGACATGAACATGCTGCGTAGGTAGCTGTTTATCAGTAAATATGTCCACTGATATTAAGAAAAGCAGTAGCTTAGTAAATTAAGTACTTCCTGGTATGGTTACTGTACTGGTAACTCCCCAAAAGAATCTGGATTGTGGTGAGGGAACAGAGAAAAAAGCTCATTTAGGACCTGCATTTACGAAGGTGGTAGCCAGCTGTATATCAGGGAGTATCCTTTTTGAGAACAAAGACAGCTGGAGATTGTTAAGGTAATTACACAGGGGAAAGGATAATGTACTGGGTACTCCTCCGAAGAATCTGATTTGTGGTGAGGGGAGAGAGATAAAAGCTCATTTATGAACATCATGAATATGATGCATAGGTAGCTGTTTATAAAAATATGTCCCCTGAGATTAAGAAAAGCAGTAGCTTAATAAATTAAGTACTTCCTGGTATGGTTACTGTACTGGTAACTCCCCAAAAAAATTTGGATTGTGGTGAGGGAACAGAGAAAAAAGCTCATTTAGGACCTGCACTTACGAAGGGGGTAGGCAGCTGTATATCAGGGAGTAAACCTTCTGAGAATAAAAAAAGCTGGAGCATGTTAAGGTAATTACACATGGGAAAGGATAATGTACTGGGAACTCCTCAGAAGAATCTGATTTGTGGTGAGGGCAGAGAGATAAAAGCTCATTTAGGAACGACATGAACATGCTGCGTAGGTAGCTGTTTATCAGTAAATATCTCCACTGAGATTAAGAAAAGCAGTGCTTAATCAATTAAGTACTTCCTGTTATGGTTACTGTACTGGTAACTCCCCAAAAGAACCTGGATTGTGGTGAACGAACAGAGAAAAAAGCTCATTTAGTACCTGCACTTACGAAGGGGGTAGGCAGCTGTATTTCAGGGAGTATCCCTTCTGAGAATAAAAACAGCTGGAGCTTAAGGTAAATACACAGGGGAAAGGATAATGTACTGGGAACTCCTCAGAAGAATCCGATTTGTGGTGAGGGGAGAGAGATAAAAGCTCATTTAGGAATGACATGAAAATGCTGCATAGGTAGCTGTTTATCAGTAAATATCTGCACTGAGATTAAGAAAAGCAGTAGATTAATAACTTTAGTACTTCCTGGTATGGTTACTGTACTGGAAACTCCCCAAAAGCATCTGGATTGTGGTGAGGGAACAGAGAAAAAAGCTCCTTTAAGACTTGCACTTCCGAAGGGGGTAGGCATCTGTATATCAGGGAGTAAACCTTCTGAGAATAAAAACAGCTGGAGCTTGTTAAGGTAATTACACAGGGGAAAGGATAATGTCCTGGGAACTCCTCAGAAGAATCTGATTCGTGGTGAGGGGAGAGAGATAAAAGCCCATTAAGGAACGACATGAACATGCTGTGTAGGTAGCTGTTTATCAGCAAATATCTCCACTGAGATTAAGAAAAGCAGTAGCTTAATAAATTAAGTACTTGATGGTATGGTTACTGTACTGGTAACTCCCCAAATGAATCTGGATTGTGGTTAGGGAAAAGAGAAAAAAGCTCATTTAGGACCTGCACTTACGAAGGGGGTAGGCAGCTGTATATTAGGGAGTATCCCTTCTGAGAATAAAAACAGCTGGAGCTTGTTAAGGTAATTACACAGGGGAAAGGATAATGTACTGGGAACTCCTCAGAAGAATCTGATTTGTGGTGAGGGGAGAGAGATAAAAGTTCATTTAGGAACGACATGAACATGCTGCATAGGTAGCTGTTTATCAGTAAATATCTCCACTGAAATTAAGAAAAGCAGTAGCTTAATAAATTAAGTACTTCCTGGTATGGTTACTGTACTGGTAACTCCCCAAAAGAATATGGATTGTGGTGAGGGAACAGAGAAAAAAGCTCGTTATGACCTGCACTTACGAAGTGGGTAGGCATCTGTATATCAGGGAGTAAACCTTCTGAGAATAAAAACAGCTGGAGCTTGTTATTGTAATTACACAGGGGAAAGGATAATGTACTGGGAACTCCTCAGAAGAATCTGATTTGTGGTGAGGGAAGTGCGATAAATCAAATTTAGGAACGACATGAACATGCAGCGTAGGTAGCTTTTTATCAGTAAATATCTCCACTGAGATTAAGAAAAGCAGTAGCTTAATAAATTAAGTACTTCCTGGTATGGTTACTGTACTGGTAACTCCCCAAAAGAATCTGGATTGTGGTGAGGGAACAGAGAAAAAATCTCATTTAGGACCTGCAGTTACGAAGGGGTTAGGCAGCTGTATATCAGGGAGTAAACCTTCTGAGAATAAAAACAGCTGGAGCTTGTTAAGGTAATTACACAGGGGAAATGATAATGTACTGGGAACTCCTCAGAAGAATCTGATTTGTGGTGAGGTGAGAGAGATAAAAGCTCACTTATTAACGACATGAACATGCTGCGTAGGTAGCTGTTTATCAGTAAATATCTCCATTGAGATTAAGAAAAGCAGTAGCTTAATAAATTAAGAACTTCCTGGTATGGTTACTGTACTGGTAACTCCCCAAAAGAATCTGTTTTGTTGTGAGCGAACAGAGAAAAAAGCTCATTTAGGACCTGCACTTACGAAGGGGTTAGGCAGCTGTATATCAGGGAGTAAACCATCTGAGAATAAAAGCAGCTGGAGCTTGTTAAAGTAATTACACAGGGGAAAGGATAATGTACTGGGAACTCCTCAGAAGAATCTGATTTGTAGTGAGGGGAGAGAGATAATAGCTCATTTATGAACGACATGAACATGCTGCGAAGGTAGCTGTTTATCAGTAAATATCTCCACTGAGATTAAGAAAAGCAGTAGCTTAATAAATTAAGTTCTTCCTGGTATGGTTACTGGACTGGTAACTCCCCAAAAGGGTCTGGATTGTGGTGAGGGAACAGAGAAAAAAGCTCATTTAGGACGTGCACTTACGATGGGGGTAGGCAGCTGTATATCAGGGAGTATCCCTTCTGAGAACAAAAACAGCTGGAGCTTGTTAAGGTAATTACACAGGGGAAAGGATGATGTACTTGGAACTCCTCAGAAGAATCTGATTTGTGGTGAGCGGAGAGAGATAAAAGCTCATTTAGGAACGACATGAAAATGCTGCATAGGTAGCTGTTTATCAGTAAATATCTCCACTGAGATTAAGAAAAGCAGCAGCTTAATAAATTAAGTATTCTTGGTATTGATACTCTACTGGTAACTCCCCAAAAGAATCTGGATTGTGGTGAGGGAACAGAGAAACAAGCTCATTTAGGACCTGCACTTACGAAGGGGGTAGGCAGCTGTATATCAGGGAGTATCCCTTCTGAGAATAAAAACAGCTGGAGCTTGTTAAGGTAATTACACAGGGGAAAGGATAATGTACTGGGAACTCCTCAGAAGAATCTGATTTGTTGTGAGTGGAGAGAGATAAAAGCTCATTTAGGAAAGACATGAACATGCTGCGTAGGTAGCTGTTTATCAGTAAATATGTCCACTGATATTAAGAAAAGCAGTAGCTTAGTAAATTAAGTACTTCCTGGTATGGTTACTGGACTGGTAACTCCCCAAAAGGGTCTGGATTGTGGTGAGGGAACAGAGAAAAAAGCTCATTTAGGACCTGCATTTACGAAGGTGGTAGCCAGCTGTATATCAGGGAGTATCCCTTTTGAGAACAAAAACAGCTGGAGATTGTTAAGGTAATTACACAGGGGAAAGGATAATGTACTGGGTACTCCTCCGAAGAATCTGATTTGTGGTGAGGGGAGAGAGATAAAAGCTCATTTATGAACATCTTGAATATGCTGCATAGGTAGCTGTTTATAAAAATATGTCCCCTGAGATTAAGAAAAGCAGTAGCTTAATAAATTAAGTACTTCCTGGTATGGTTACTCTACGGGTAACTCCCCAAAAAAATTTGGATTGTGGTGAGGGAACAGAGAAAAAAGCTCATTTAGGACCTGCACTTACGAAGGGGGTAGGCAGCTGTATATCAGGGAGTAAACCTTCTGAGAATAAAAACAGCTGGAGCTTGTTAAGTTAATTACACAGGGGAAAGGATAATGTACTGGGAACTCCTCAGAAGAATCTGATTTATGGTGAGGGGAGAGAGATAAAAGCTCATTTAGGAACGACATGAACATGCTGCGTAGGTAGCTGTTTATCAGTAAATATCTCCACTGAGATTAAGAAAAGCAGTAGCTTAATAAATTAAGTACTTCCTGGTATGGTTACTGTACTGGTAACTCCCCAAAAGAATCTGGGTTGTGGTGAGGGAACAGAGAAAAAAGCTCATTTAGTACATGCACTTACGAAGGGTGTAGGCAGGTGTATATCAGGGAGTATCCCTTCTGAGAATAAAAAAAGCTGGAGCATGTTAAGGTAATTACACATGGGAAAGTATAATGTACTGGGAACTCCTCAGAAGAATCTGATTTGTGGTGAGGGCAGAGAGATAAAAGCTCATTTAGGAATGACATGAAAATGCTGCATAGGTAGCTGTTTATCAGTAAATATCTGCACTGAGATTAAGAAAAGCAGTAGATTAATAACTTTAGTACTTCCTGGTATGGTTACTGTACTGGAAACTCCCCAAAAGCATCTGGATTGTGGTGAGGGAACAGAGAAAAAAGCTCCTTTAAGACTTGCACTTCCGAAGGGGGTAGGCATCTGTATATCAGGGAGTAAACCTTCTGAGAATAAAAACAGCTGGAGCTTGTTAAGGTAATTACACAGGGGAAAGGATAATGTCCTGGGAACTCCTCAGAAGAATCTGATTCGTGGTGAGGGGAGAGAGATAAAAGCCCATTAAGGAACGACATGAACATGCTGTGTAGGTAGCTGTTTATCAGCAAATATCTCCACTGAGATTAAGAAAAGCAGTAGCTTAATAAATTAAGTACTTGATGGTATGGTTACTGTACTGGTAACTCCCCAAATGAATCTGGATTGTGGTTAGGGAAAAGAGAAAAAAGCTCATTTAGGACCTGCACTTACGAAGGGGGTAGGCAGCTGTATATTAGGGAGTATCCCTTCTGAGAATAAAAACAGCTGGAGCTTGTTAAGGTAATTACACAGGGGAAAGGATAATGTACTGGGAACTCCTCAGAAGAATCTGATTTGTGGTGAGGGGAGAGAGATAAAAGTTCATTTAGGAACGACATGAACATGCTGCATAGGTAGCTGTTTATCAGTAAATATCTCCACTGAAATTAAGAAAAGCAGTAGCTTAATAAATTAAGTACTTCCTGGTATGGTTACTGTACTGGTAACTCCCCAAAAGAATATGGATTGTGGTGAGGGAACAGAGAAAAAAGCTCGTTATGACCTGCACTTACGAAGTGGGTAGGCATCTGTATATCAGGGAGTAAACCTTCTGAGAATAAAAACAGCTGGAGCTTGTTATTGTAATTACACAGGGGAAAGGATAATGTACTGGGAACTCCTCAGAAGAATCTGATTTGTGGTGAGGGAAGTGCGATAAATCAAATTTAGGAACGACATGAACATGCAGCGTAGGTAGCTTTTTATCAGTAAATATCTCCACTGAGATTAAGAAAAGCAGTAGCTTAATAAATTAAGTACTTCCTGGTATGGTTACTGTACTGGTAACTCCCCAAAAGAATCTGGATTGTGGTGAGGGAACAGAGAAAAAATCTCATTTAGGACCTGCAGTTACGAAGGGGTTAGGCAGCTGTATATCAGGGAGTAAACCTTCTGAGAATAAAAACAGCTGGAGCTTGTTAAGGTAATTACACAGGGGAAATGATAATGTACTGGGAACTCCTCAGAAGAATCTGATTTGTGGTGAGGTGAGAGAGATAAAAGCTCACTTATTAACGACATGAACATGCTGCGTAGGTAGCTGTTTATCAGTAAATATCTCCACTGAGATTAAGAAAAGCAGTAGCTTAATAAATTAAGAACTTCCTGGTATGGTTACTGTACTGGTAACTCCCCAAAAGAATCTGTTTTGTTGTGAGCGATCAGAGAAAAAAGCTCATTTAGGACCTGCACTTACGAAGGGGTTAGGCAGCTGTATATCAGGGAGTAAACCATCTGAGAATAAAAGCAGCTGGAGCTTGTTAAAGTAATTACACAGGGGAAAGGATAATGTACTGGGAACTCCTCAGAAGAATCTGATTTGTAGTGAGGGGAGAGAGATAATAGCTCATTTATGAACGACATGAACATGCTGCGAAGGTAGCTGTTTATCAGTAAATATCTCCACTGAGATTAAGAAAAGCAGTAGCTTAATAAATTAAGTTCTTCCTGGTATGGTTACTGGACTGGTAACTCCCCAAAAGGGTCTGGATTGTGGTGAGGGAACAGAGAAAAAAGCTCATTTAGGACGTGCACTTACGATGGGGGTAGGCAGCTGTATATCAGGGAGTATCCCTTCTGAGAACAAAAACAGCTGGAGCTTGTTAAGGTAATTACACAGGGGAAAGGATGATGTACTTGGAACTCCTCAGAAGAATCTGATTTGTGGTGAGCGGAGAGAGATAAAAGCTCATTTAGGAACGACATGAAAATGCTGCATAGGTAGCTGTTTATCAGTAAATATCTCCACTGAGATTAAGAAAAGCAGCAGCTTAATAAATTAAGTATTCTTGGTATTGATACTCTACTGGTAACTCCCCAAAAGAATCTGGATTGTGGTGAGGGAACAGAGAAACAAGCTCATTTAGGACCTGCACTTACGAAGGGGGTAGGCAGCTGTATATCAGGGAGTATCCCTTCTGAGAATAAAAACAGCTGGAGCTTGTTAAGGTAATTACACAGGGGAAAGGATAATGTACTGGGAACTCCTCAGAAGAATCTGATTTGTTGTGAGTGGAGAGAGATAAAAGCTCATTTAGGAAAGACATGAACATGCTGCGTAGGTAGCTGTTTATCAGTAAATATGTCCACTGATATTAAGAAAAGCAGTAGCTTAGTAAATTAAGTACTTCCTGGTATGGTTACTGTACTGGTAACTCCCCAAAAGAATCTGGATTGTGGTGAGGGAACAGAGAAAAAAGCTCATTTAGGACCTGCATTTACGAAGGTGGTAGCCAGCTGTATATCAGGGAGTATCCCTTTTGAGAACAAAAACAGCTGGAGATTGTTAAGGTAATTACACAGGGGAAAGGATAATGTACTGGGTACTCCTCCGAAGAATCTGATTTGTGGTGAGGGGAGAGAGATAAAAGCTCATTTATGAACATCTTGAATATGCTGCATAGGTAGCTGTTTATAAAAATATGTCCCCTGAGATTAAGAAAAGCAGTAGCTTAATAAATTAAGTACTTCCTGGTATGGTTACTCTACGGGTAACTCCCCAAAAAAATTTGGATTGTGGTGAGGGAACAGAGAAAAAAGCTCATTTAGGACCTGCACTTACGAAGGGGGTAGGCAGCTGTATATCAGGGAGTAAACCTTCTGAGAATAAAAACAGCTGGAGCTTGTTAAGTTAATTACACAGGGGAAAGGATAATGTACTGGGAACTCCTCAGAAGAATCTGATTTATGGTGAGGGGAGAGAGATAAAAGCTCATTTAGGAACGACATGAACATGCTGCGTAGGTAGCTGTTTATCAGTAAATATCTCCACTGAGATTAAGAAAAGCAGTAGCTTAATAAATTAAGTACTTCCTGGTATGGTTACTGTACTGGTAACTCCCCAAAAGAATCTGGGTTGTGGTGAGGGAACAGAGAAAAAAGCTCATTAATACATGCACTTACGAAGGGTGTAGGCAGGTGTATATCAGGGAGTATCCCTTCTGAGAATAAAAAAAGCTGGAGCATGTTAAGGTAATTACACATGGGAAAGTATAATGTACTGGGAACTCCTCAGAAGAATCTGATTTGTGGTGAGGGCAGAGAGATAAAAGCTCATTTAGGAACGACATGAACATGCTGCGTAGGTAGCTGTTTATCAGTAAATATCTCCACTGAGATTAAGAAAAGCAGTGCTTAATAAATTAAGTACTTCCTGTTATGGTTACTGTACTGGTAACTCCCCAAAAGAACCTGGATTGTGGTGAACGAACAGAGAAAAAAGCTCATTTAGTACCTGCACTTACGAAGGGGGTAGGCAGCTGTATTTCAGGGAGTATCCCTTCTGAGAATAAAAACAGCTGGAGCTTAAGGTAAATACACAGGGGAAAGGATAATGTACTGGGAACTCCTCAGAAGAATCCGATTTGTGGTGAGGGGAGAGAGATAAAAGCTCATTTAGGAATGACATGAAAATGCTGCATAGGTAGCTGTTTATCAGTAAATATCTGCACTGACATTAAGAAAAGCAGTAGCTTAATAAATTAAGTACTTCCTGGTATGGTTACTGGACTGGTAACTCCCCAAAAGGGTCTGGATTGTGGTGAGGGAACAGAGAAAAAAGCTCATTTAGGACGTGCACTTACGATGGGGGTAGGCAGCTGTATATCAGGGAGTATCCCATCTGAGAATAAAAACAGCTGGAGCTTGTTAAGGTAATTACACAGGGGAAAGGAAGATGTACTCGGAACTCCTCAGAAGAATCTGATTTGTGGTGAGCGGAGAGAGATAAAAGCTCATTTAGGAACGACATGAAAATGCTGCATAGGTAGCTGTTTATCAGTAAATATCTCCACTGAGATTAAGAAAAGCAGCAGCTTAATAAATTAAGTATTCTTGGTATTGATACTCTACTGGTAACTCCCCAAAAGAATCTGGATTGTGGTGAGGGAACAGAGAAACAAGCTCATTTAGGACCTGCACTTACGAAGGGGGTAGGCAGCTGTATATCAGGGAGTATCCCTTCTGAGAATAAAAACAGCTGGAGCTTGTTAAGGTAATTACACAGGGGAAAGGATAATGTACTGGGAACTCCTCAGAAGAATCTGATTTGTTGTGAGTGGAGAGAGATAAAAGCTCATTTAGGAAAGACATGAACATGCTGCGTAGGTAGCTGTTTATCAGTAAATATGTCCACTGATATTAAGAAAAGCAGTAGCTTAGTAAATTAAGTACTTCCTGGTATGGTTACTGTACTGGTAACTCCCCAAAAGAATCTGGATTGTGGTGAGGGAACAGAGAAAAAAGCTCATTTAGGACCTGCATTTACGAAGGTGGTAGCCAGCTGTATATCAGGGAGTATCCTTTTTGAGAACAAAAACAGCTGGAGATTGTTAAGGTAATTACACAGGGGAAAGGATAATGTACTGGGTACTCCTCCGAAGAATCTGATTTGTGGTGAGGGGAGAGAGATAAAAGCTCATTTATGAACATCATGAATATGCTGCATAGGTAGCTGTTTATAAAAATATGTCCCCTGAGATTAAGAAAAGCAGTAGCTTAATAAATTAAGTACTTCCTGGTATGGTTACTGTACTGGTAACTCCCCAAATGAATCTGGATTGTGGTGAGGGAAAAGAGAAAAAAGCTCATTTAGGACCTGCACTTACGAAGGGGGTAGGCAGCTGTATATTAGGGAGTATCCCTTCTGAGAATAAAAACAGCTGGAGCTTGTTAAGGTAATTACACAGGGGAAAGGATAATGTACTGGGAACTCCTCAGAAGAATCTGATTTGTGGTGAGGGGAGAGAGATAAAAGTTCATTTAGGAACGACATGAACATGCTGCATAGGTAGCTGTTTATCAGTAAATATCTCCACTGAAATTAAGAAAAGCAGTAGCTTAATAAATTAAGTACTTCCTGGTATGATTACTGTACTGGTAACTCCCCAAAAGAATATGGATTGTGGTGAGGAACAGAGAAAAGAGCTCGTTATGACCTGCACTTACGAAGTGGATAGGCATCTGTATATCAGGGAGTAAACCTTCTGAGAATAAAAACAGCTGGAGCTTGTTATTGTAATTACACAGGGGAAAGGATAATGTACTGGGAACTCCTCAGAAGAATCTGATTCGTGGTGAGGGGAGAGAGATAAAAGCCCATTTAGGAACGACATGAACATGCTGTGTAGGTAGCTGTTTATCAGCAAATATCTCCACTGAGATTAAGAAAAGCAGTAGCTTAATAAATTAAGTACTTGATGGTATGGTTACTGTACTGGTAACTCCCCAAATGAATCTGGATTGTGGTGAGGGAAAAGAGAAAAAAGCTCATTTAGGACCTGCACTTACGAAGGGGGTAGGCAGCTGTATATCAGGGAGTATCCCTTCTGAGAATAAAAACAGCTGGAGCTTGTTAAGGTAATTACACAGGGGAAAGGATAATGTACTGGGAACTCCTCAGAAGAATCTGATTTGTGGTGAGGGGAGAGAGATAAAAGTTCATTTAGGACCTGCACTTACGAAGGGGGTAGGCAGCTGTATATCAGGGAGTAAACCTGCTGAGAAAAAAAAACAGCTGGGACTTGGTAAGGTAATTACACAGGGGAAAGGATGATGTAATTGGAACTCCTCAGAAGAATCTGATTTGTGGTGAGGGGAGAGAGATAAAACCTCATTTAGGAACGACATGTACCTGCTGAGTAGGTAGCTGTTTATCAGTAAATATCTCCACTGAGATTAAGAAAAGCAGTAGCTTAATAAATTAAGTACTTCCTGGTATGGTTACTGTACTGGTAACTCCCCAAAAGAATCTGGATTGTGGTGAGGGAACAGAGCAAAAAGTTCATTTAGGACCTGTACTTCCGAAGGGGGTAGGCAGCTGTATATCAGGGAGTATCCCTTCTGAGAATAAAAACAGCTGGATCTTGTTACGTTAATTACACAGGGGAGGGGAGAGAGGGGGAAGACGGTGGAGGAGCGGCTGTGCCCTGCAGAGGTCCCTCCTATATCTTAGATTTCTCACCTCATAGAAACTGTTTCTCCGTGAAAGACAGCCAAAGTAAGTTCTAACAGTACAGGGATTTTCTACAGGAAGGAAATTTGAGTTTGCTGGTCTGAAAACACAGTTTTGAGCTCCGGGCGGCGTCCCGCCGCAGCGCCAGCGCCCGCTCCGTCACAGTGCCGGACACAGCTCCCAGCACTCCGCGAAGCTAAAGCGAGAAATACTCCAGACGGCAGCCGAGCATGGAGGACCTGACATCGCAGAGACAGCGTGAGTATCCCGCAAAAAAAAAAAATTATTCTCGCTTGTGCCCACAGTCCAGCTTCTGGAAGGCATCTCTGTCCCCACCGCCAGAGCAAAGCGCCATCTTTGCCACTGGCATAGGGTCAGACCAGATGGGAACTGAAGCGGGCCTGGGGAAAGCGAAGTCAAAAAAAGCCATCTTTGAAAAGGGCAGGAGGGGCGGAATCAGTGAGAACCAGATCTGCCCAGAAGAACGCCTCCTGCCCTGGTGGGAGGCGAGTCCGGGGCCTAGCCAGAGAAGCCCCGCCCTCCCCGCCGGAACTTCTAAACTTAAAGCAAAAGCTGCGAGCAGCTACCAGGGGCGCGGAAACAACAGACGGAGGAACAAACAGTTCCGGGGACAGCTAAACGGTCCCGTCACAGAGGAAACTAATTCCCAGCCCAAAACGGAGCTGCATTCCATAGCTACCTATGCCAAAGAGGCCGCCTCCCTCAGGCAAGCAACTCTTAGTGGAGCAAAACAGGTTAGAGGCGCCACGCTCTGCTGAGTTCACAGTCTAGTCAAGTCCAGGCATCAAAGGCAGCGGCCCCACAGCAGACAGAGGAGCCACAGTTCCTGTGACTGCCCACGTCCCCATCGACAGAGGACACCCAAGGCCTGCCTGCAAGCTGTGCGAACCTCATAGACCCACGATTGCACCAACAGGGGAGAAAGTCAGAACAGAACCACCCCTTGCCAACTGAAATCAAGTCAAACCAGCCAATCAGGAAAATAGACTGCAGTCCATTGCAGGGAAACGAGAGACTGGTTTCTTTTTCTTTTCAAACATTTTTTTTAACTTTTCTTTTAAATTTTCTT
Source organism: Perognathus longimembris pacificus (assembly GCF_023159225.1). Classification (NCBI taxonomy): domain Eukaryota; kingdom Metazoa; phylum Chordata; class Mammalia; order Rodentia; family Heteromyidae; genus Perognathus; species Perognathus longimembris. Next base: position 16,854 of record NW_025956790.1, on the reverse strand, counting down.
TTTAATTTTTTCACACCTGAAACATCATTGGCTGTTTTTTGTTTGTTTGTTTGTTTTCCATTTTTACTGGTTTGTTTTATCAAGTTTTTTTTTGTGTGTTTGTTTATTTGCTAGGTTTGTTCCTTTTCTGTTATTTTCCTTTTTATTTACTTATACTTCCTTGTTAAATAATTTTTCTCTGTTTTGTGTATCTGTCTTCCAGTATTTTTACTTCATTTCTCTCGTTGCATCCTCTTCCTATAAAAATTACTTTCCTATAAATAACACCTACACCCTTTTCTGCTAACTCTCCAGTGTCTGTCATTTTATGAATGTTCTTTCTACTGATTCTACTCTTCTCCACATTTCCACGTCACTGAAACTAAACCAAAATCACCACCACCACCCCCAATACACTTTACTCTATTCTCTTTACTACCTCCAACTTACCCTCCGGTCTTACTGCCTGGACCTCCAGGTTCCATTGACACCTGGTTATTGGATAGAGGATATCCCAGCTTAATACGAGTGAATCAAAGGGGTTCATAGAGAAAGCCAGTCCTAAAAGAACTTAATATAAAAACAAGAATTGCGTATAAGGTTGTAACAGTAAATAAGTAACTACTGAATACAGGGCCCAGGATCAGATGTTATATTGAAATTGTATTCTTTAGGAACACCAAATCTAACTTTATAGACAGGTATACAAGTTATCTGTTTATAATTGTGAAATTGTAAGATTTACACAACAGTGCTTGGTAAGGGCTGCTTTGGGTCTTAAACAGTGCTCACAGGTGCTGGTAGACTGGCATTCCCAATTCAAATGGGCAGAAGAAACACAAGAAAGATGGCAAATAATGAAGTCTTATCCCCCACCCAAAACAAGCAGGAAACAGAGCAGTCAATCAAAAACATAGAAGAAAACCCCCAAAATGCTCTACAAAGTTTACTGATAAACATGATAAATGAAAAGTTTGAATCTCTTCAGTCAATTATGTTAGAACGTGAGGAGGCAAAGCAAAAATTAATGGAGAATTTCATGGCATCCACAAATAGAAAGATAAGTGAGCTTCAAGAGTCAAATGAAAAGATAGCTACCCAACTTAAAGATTTGAGAGACAACACTCAAAACCAAAGTAATGAAGTTAATGAAGTAAAGAAGTCCATACAGGACCTAAGAAATGACATGGAAAACATCAGGAAAGACCAGTCAGAAGGAAAAGAGATTCGAAATCAAGTAGTTAGCCTACAGTCCCGACTAACTGAAGCAGAGGATCGAATCTCAGGAGCTGAAGATTCCTTAGATTCTATGGAGAAAGATCAAAAATCAATACAAATCCAGTCCAAGCAACAAAACAGATCGCTACAGGAGATTCAAGACACAATCAGGAAGCCCAATTTAAGGATAATAGGTATTGAGGAAAACTTGGAGAAAGAGGTTAATGGGATAGGCAACCTATTTAACAGAATATTAGCTGAGAACTTCCCAAATATCCAGAAGGAAAGGCCTATAGAGATACAAGAAGCATTTAGAACCCCAAATCGACCAGAACAGAATAGGACTTCCCACCGACACATTGTGATCAAAACAGCTTCAGCAGAGTGCAAGGAAAAAAATACTCAAAGCTGTTAGGGCAATGAAAACAATCACATATAAAGGAAAAGCAATCAGAATTACCCCAGACTTCTCAGCAGAGACCATGAAAGCAAGGAGAGCCTGGAATGAAGTATACCAAACTCTAAATAAAAATAACTACCAACCAAGAATTCTGTACCCCGCCAAACTCTCCTTCATAGCCGAAGGTCAAATAAAAGTCTTCCACAATAAGGAAAAACTGAAACAATATATCTCCACCAAACCAGCTTTACACAAAATCCTTAAAGATGTACTATACAGGGAAAATAATCAGGATCCCAACACAGACAGAGAAATGAACCCTAATTAGTAAATACTAGATCAAGAAATGGGAAGACACAGCTTTAAACAAGACAGTGATAATGAAAGGAACAAACGATCACGTCTCAATCCTAACTGTCAACATTAATGGACTTAATTCTCCAATCAAACGACATAGGCTCATAAGTTGGATCAAAAATCAAGATCCATCTTTCTGCTGCCTCCAAGAGACACATCTATCCAGCAAAATTAAACATCTTCTAAAAGTGAAAGGCTGGAAACAAATCTATCAAGCAAATGGCCCCCATAAGCAGGCTGGAGTTGCAATCCTAGTATCAGACAAAATTGACTTCAAATTAAAAAAGGTAAGAAGAGACAAAGAAGGTTACTACATACTAGTAAAAGGATCTCTCCAACAGGAAGAAATAACCATCCTAAATATCTACACGCCAAATGCAGGAGCACCCAACTTCATCAAACAAACACTACTGGCTCTAAAAACATTCATAGACCCAAACACAATGATAGTGGGGGACTTTAACACTCCACTATCACCTCTGGACAGATAAACACGCCAAAAACTGAACAAAGAAACCACAGAACTAAACAATTGCATAGACCAACTAGACTTAATCGACATCTACAGAATATTCCACCCAGCAAGGACAGAATACACATTCTTTTCGGCAGCACACGGAACATTCTCCAAAATAGATCACATCTTAGGACACAAAGAAAATCTGTACAAATTCAGAAGTATCAAAATCATTCCCTGCATTATTTCAGACCACAATGGAATAAAATTAGAGCTCAACTCATTCAGCCACCACAGAAAATCCCACAATTCATGGAGACTAAAGAACACACTGCTGAACCATCAGTGGATCATTGAAGAAATTAAAATAGAAATTCAAAGGTTTATGGACTTCAACCAAGTTGAGGGCACAAAGTACCAGCTCCTTTGGGACACAGCAAAGGCAGTACTCAGAGGAAAATTTATATCTCTGAGTACATACATCAACAAACTGGAGAAACAGCAACTCAGTAATTTAAGGAAGCACCTTAATTTTCTGGAGAGAGAACAGCAAGCCAAACCCCAAGTCAATAGACGGAAGCAAATAATTAAAATCAAATCAGAATTAAATCAATTAGAGACGAAAAAAACCATCGAAAGAATCAACAAAACAAAGAGTTGGTTCTTTGAAAAAATCAACAAGATAGACAGACCCCTGGCAAACCTGACCAAAGAACGAAGGCAGCACACTCAAATAAACAAGATAAGAGATGAAACAGGTAGCATCACCACAGAAATAACCGAAATTCAGAAAATAATAAGGGACTATTTTGCAAACCTTTATGCCAACAAATTCGAGAACTTGGAAGAAATGGATGATTTCCTAGAAAACATTGATACCCCCAAACTCAACTATGAAGACTTAAACCTTCTAAACAGACCCATATCCAGTATTGAAATAGAAACAGCAATAAATGATCTCCCATCCAAGAAAAGCCCAGGTCCAGATGGATTCACCGCAGAACTCTACAAGGCCTTCAAAACAGAACTCACTCCAATATTTCTCAAACTCTTCAATGAAATTGAAAGAGAACGTTCACTGCCAGACTCATTTTATGAAGCCAGTATAACCCTCATCCCCAAACCAGGCAGAGACTCATCACGGAAAGAGGACTACAGACCAATCTCCCTGATGAACATAGATGCAAAAATTCTCAACAAAATTCTGGCCAATCGACTTCAACAGGTCATCAAAAAAATCATACACCACGATCAAACTGGATTCATCCCAGGGATGCAAAGCTGGTTTAATATACGCAAGTCAATTAATGTAATCCACCACATCAACCAGAGCAAGGTAAAGAACCACATGGTTTTATCGCTGGATGCGGAAAAAGCGTTCGATAAAATCCAGCACCCATTTATGCTAAAAGCCCTGGAAAAACTGGATTCCAGGGAACATTCCTGAATATAATCAAGGCAGTTTATGACAAACCAACAGCAAGCATAACTCTAAATGGTGAAAAACTAAAGCCATTCCCTTTAAAATCAGGAACAAGGCAGGGATGTCCACTCTCTCCCCTGCTCTTCAACATAGTACTAGAATTCCTAGCCAGAGCAATTAGGCAAGAAGAGAATATAAAGGGGATCCAAATAGGAAAAGATGAAGTTAAACTTTCTCTCTTCGCAGATGACATGATCCTATACCTAAAGAATCCCATAGACTCTACCCCCAAGCTACTAGAGCTGATACAAAACTTTGGCAAAGTTGCAGGATATAAAATAAACCTTCAAAAATCAACGGCCTTTCTCTATGCTAACAACCCGAAGACCGAGGCTGAAATCAGGAAAGCAACTCCTTTTGCAATAGCCCCCAAAAACATAAAATACCTAGGAATAACCTTAACCAAAGAAGTGAAAGACCTCTTTGAAGAGAACTTTAAAAGCTTGAAAAATGAAATTAAGTCAGAACTAAGAAAATGGAAAAACCTCCCATGCTCCTGGATTGGGAGGATTAATGTAATCAAAATGGCAATATTGCCAAAGGCTATCTACAAATTCAATGCAATACCCATTAATATCCCAACACCATTCTTTAATGAAATAGAGGAAGCAATCCAGAAATTCATATGGAACAATAAAAGACCTAGAATAGCAAAAACACTCCTAAGCAGAAAGAACAGTGCTGGAGGAATTACAATACCCAACTTCAAGCTGTATTATAAAGCTATAGTAATAAAAACAGCTTGGTATTGGCACCGGAACAGGCCTGAAGACCAATGGAACAGAATTGAAGACCCAGAATTAAACCCACAGAACTATGCCTACTTAATCTTTGATAAAGGAGCTAAAACAATAGTATGGAATTAAGATAGCCTCTTTAACAAGTGCTGCTGGCAAAACTGGCTCAACACATGCAACAAACTAAAACTAGATCCTTATATATCACCCTGCACCAAAATCAATTCCAAATGGATTAAAGACCTTGAAATCAAAACAGGCACCCTGAAGACACTAAAGGAAGGAGTAGGAGAAACACTTGGGCTCCTTGGCACAGGACAGAACTTCCTTAACAAAGACCCTGAAAGGCTACAAATCAAAGAAAGGTTGGACAAATGGGATTGCATCAAACTCCAGAGCTTCTGCATGGCAAAGGACATAGCTCTCAAGATAAACAGAAAGTCCACAGACTGGGAGAAAATCTTTACCGGACATTCAACAGACAAAGGCCTCATCTCTAAAATATATGCAGAACTAAAAAAATTACCTTCTTCCAAAACAAAACTGCAAAGAACCAATAGCCCCCTCATCAAGTGGGCTAAAGACTTACAAAGAAACTTCTCTGATGAGGAAATGAGAATGGCCAATAGACATATGAAAAAATGCTCTACATCACTGGCCATAAAGGAAATGCAAATCAAAACAACATTGAGATTCCATCTCACCCCAGTAAGAATGTCATATATCAAGAAAACTAACAATAACAATTGTTGGAGGGGATGTGGCCAAAAGGGAACCCTACTTCATTGTTGGTGGGAATGTAAACTGGTTCAGACACTCTGACAAGCAGTATGGAGATTCCTCAGAAGGCTCAATATAGAACTCCCCTATGACCCAGCAGCCCCACTGTTGGGTATCTATCCAAAAGCCCACAAACAAAATCACAGTAATGCCACCAGCACAACAATGTTCATCGCAGCACAATTTGTCATAGCGAGAAGCTGGAACCAACCCAGATGCCCCTCCGTAGATGAATGGATCAGGAAAATGTGGTACATTTACACAATGGAATTTTATGCCTCTATCAGAAAGAATGACATTGTTCCATTTGTAAGGAAATGGAAGGACTTGGAAATAGTTATACTAAGTGAAGTGAGCCAGACCCAAAGAAACATGGACTCTATGGCCTCCCTTATTGGGAATAATTAGTACAGGTTTAGGCAAGCCATAGCAGAGCATCACAAGGCCCAATAGCTATACCCTTAGAAACACATAAGATGATGCTAAATGAAATGAACTCCATGATATGGAAACAAGTGATATATCACAGTTATAACTACTTTAAACGTCTTATGTGTATGTGTAGTTTCTATTATTGATGATGTTTTGTATCACCTTCCTATGTTTGCACCTACACTATCTCTGTAATCTTATCTGAGTATATTGGAAACCGTGTTTACTGGTATTGGAAGGAGGAAATTCAAAGGGAATACCAAATTCGAGAGACACAGGGTAAAAAAAGAGAAATAACTACAAAACAATACTTGCAAAACTGTTTGGTGTAAGTGAACTGAACAACTGGGAAGGGGGAGGGAAAGGAGGGGAGGGAGGGGGCATGAGGGACAAGGCAACAAACAGTACAAGAAATGAATCCAATGCCCAACGTATGATACTGTAACCTCTCTGTACGTCAGTTTGATAATAAAAATTTGAGAAAAAAAAATTACACAGGGGAAAGGATAATGTACTGGGAACTTCTCAGAAGAATCTGATTTGTGGTAAGGGGAGAGAGATAAAAGCTCATTTAGGAACGACATGAACATGCTGCGTAGGTAGCTGTTTATCAGTAAATATCTCCAGTGAGATTAAGAAAGGCAGTAGCTTAATAAATTAAGTACTTCCTGGTATGGTTACTGTACTGGTAACTCCCGAAAAGAATCTGGATTGTGGTGAGGGAACAGAGAAAAAAGCTCATTTAGGTCCTGCACTTACTACGGGGGTAGGAAGCTCTATATCAGGGAGTATCCCTTCTGAGAATAAAAACAGCTGGAGCTTGTTAAGGTAATTACACAGGGGAGAGGATAATGTACTGGGAACTCCTCAGAAGAATCTGATTTGTGGTGAGGGGAGAGAGATAAAAGCTCATTTAGGAACGACATGAAAATGCTGCATAGGTAGCTGTTTTTCAGTAAATATCTCCACTGAGATTAAGAAAAGCAGTAGCTTAATAAATTCAGTACTTCAAGGTATGGTTACTGTACTGGTAACTTCCCAAAAGAATCTGGATTGTGGTGAGGGAACAGAGAGAAAAGCTCATTTAGGACCTGCAGTTACGAAGGGGGTAGGCAGCTGTATATCAGGGAGTATCCCCTCTGAGAATAATAACAGCTTTAGCTTGTTAAGGTAATTACACAGGGGAAAGGAAAATGAACTGGGAACTCCTCAGAAGAATCTGATTTGTGGTGAGGGGAGAGAGGTAAAAGCTCATTTAGGAACGACATGAACATGCTGCGTAGGTAGCTGTTTATCAGAAAAAACCTCCACTGAGATTAAGAAAAGCAGTAGCTTTATAAATTAAGTACTTCCTTGTATGGTTACTCTACTGGTAACTCCCCAAAAGAATCTGGATTGTGGTGAGGGAACAGAGAAAAAAGCTCATTTAGGACCTGCACTTACGAAATGGGTAGGCAGCTCTATATCAGGGAGTAAACCTTCTGTGAATAAAAACAGCTGGAGCTTGTTAAGGTAATTACACAGGGGAAAGGATAATGTACTGGGAACTCCTCAGAAGAATCTGATTTGTGCTGAGGGGAGAGTAATAAAAGCTCATTTAGGAACGACATGAAGATGCTGCGTAGGTAGCAGTTTATCAGTAAATATCTAAACTGAGATTAAGAAAAGCTGTAGCTTAATAAATTATGTACTTCCTGGTATGGTTACTGTACTGGTAACTCCCCAAAAGAATCTGGATTGTGGTGAGGGAACAGAGAAAAAAGCTCATTTAGGACCTGCACTTACGAAGGGGGTAGGCAGCTGTATATCAGGGAGTAAACATTCTGAGAATAAAAACAGCTGGAGGATGTTAAGGTAATTACACAGGGGAAAGGATAATGTACTGGGAACTCCTCAGAAGAATCTGAGTTGTGTTGAGTTGAAAGAGATAAAAGCTCATTTAGGAACGACATGAAAATGCTGCATAGGTAGCTGTTTATCAGTATATATGTCCACTGAGATTAAGAAAAGCAGTAGCTTAATAAATTAAGAACTTCCTGTTATGGTTACTGTACTGGTAACTCCCCAAAAGAATCTGGATTGTGGTGAGGGAACAGAGAAAAAAGCTCATTTAGGACCTGCACTTACGAAGGGGGTAGGCAGCTGTATATCAGGGAGTATCCCTTCTGAGAATAAAAACAGCTGGAGCTTGTTAAGGTAATTACACAGGGGAAAGGATAATGTACTGGGAACTCCTCAGAAGAATCTGATTTGTGGTGAGGGGAGAGAGATAAAAGCTCATTTAAGAACGACATGAAAATGCTGCATAGGTAGCTGTTTATCAGTAAATATCTCCACTGAGATTAAGAAAAGCAGTATCTTAATAAATTAAGTACTTCCTGGTATGTTTACTGTACTGGTAACTCCCCAAAAGAATCTGGATTGTGGTGAGGGAACAGAGAAAAAAGCTCATTTAGGACCTGCACGTAGGAAGGGGGTAGGCAGCTGTATATCAGGGAGTATCACTTCTGAGAATAAAAACAGCTGGAGCTTGTTAAGGTAATTACACAGGGGAAAGGATAATGTACTGGGAACTCCTCAGAAGAATCTGATTTGTGGGGAGGGGAGAGAGATAGAAGCTCATTTAGAAACGACATTAACATGCTGCGTAGGTAGCTGTTTATCAGTAAATATCTCCACTGAGATTAAGATACGCAGTAGCTTAATAAATTAAGTACTTCCTGGTACGGTTACTGTACTGGTAACTCCCCAAAAGAATCTGGATTGTGGTGAGGGAACAGAGAAAGAAGCTCATTTAGGACCTGCATTTACGAAGGGGTTAGTCAGCTGTATATCAGGGAGTAAACCTTCTGAGAATAAAAACAGCTGGAGCATGTTAAGGTAATTACACAGGGGAAAGGATAATGTACTGGGAACTCCTCAGAAGAATCTGATTTGTGGTGAGGGGAGAGAGATAAAAGCTCATTTAGGAACGACATGAAAATGCTGCATAGGTAGCTGTTTATCAGTAAATATCTCCACTTAGATTAAGAAAAGCAGTAGCTTAATAAATTAAGAACTTCCTGGTACGGTTACTTGTACTGGTAACTCCCCAAAAGAACCTGGATTGTGGTGAGGGAACACAGAAAAAAGCTCATTTAGGACCGGCACTTACGAAGGGGGTAGGCAGTTGTATATAAGGGAGTATCCCTTCTGAGAATAAAAACCGCTGAAGCTTGTTAAGATAATTACACAGGGGAAAGGATAATGTACTGGGAAATCCTCAGAAGAATCTGATTTGTAGTGAGGGGAGAGAGATAAAAGCTCATTTAGGAACGACATGAACATGCTGCGTAGGTAGCTGTTATGTAATTAAATATCTCCACTGAGATTAAGAAAAGCAGTAGCTTAATAAACTAAGTTCTTCCTGGTATGGTTACTCTACTGGTAACTCCCCAAAAGAATCTGGATTGTGGTGGGGGAACAGAGAAAATAGCTCATTTAGGACCTCCACTTACGAAGGGGGTAGGCAGCTGTATATCAGGGAGTAACCCTTCTGAGAATAAAAACCGCTGGAGCTTGTTAAAGTAATTACACAGGGGAAAGGATAATGTACTGGGAACTCCTCAGAAGAATCTGATTTGGGGTGAGGGGAGAGAGATAAAAGCTCATTTAGGAACGACATGAACATGCTGCGTAGGTAGCTGTTTATCAGTAAATATCTCCACTGAGATTAAGAACAGCAGTAGCTTAATAATTAAGTACTTCCTGGTATGGTTACTGTACTGGTAACTCCCCAAAAGAATCTGGATTGTGGTGAGGGAACAGAGAAAAAAGCTCATTTAGGACCTGCACTTACCAAGGGGGTAGGCAGCAGTATATCAGGGAGTAAACCTTCTGAGAATAAAAACAGCTGGATCATGTTAAGGTAATTACACAGGGGAAAGGATAATGTACTGGGAACTGCTCAAAAGAATATGATTTGTGGTGAGGGGAGAGAGATAAAAGCTCATTTAGGAACGACCTGAAAGTGCTGCATAGGTAGCTGTTTATCAGTAAATATCTCCACTGAGAATAAGAAAAGCAGTAGCTTAATAAATTAAGTACTTCCTGGTATGGTTACTGTACTGGTAACTCCCCAAAAGAATCTGGATTGTGGTGAGGGAACAGAGAAAAAAGCTCATTTATGAACTGCACTTACGAACGGGGTAGGCAGCTGTATATCAGAGAGTAACCCTTCTGAGAATAAAAACACCTGGAGCTTGTTAAGGTAATAACACAGGGGAAAGGATAATGTACTGGGAACTCCCCAGAAGAATCTGATTTGTGGTGAGGGGAGAGAGATAAAAGCTCATTTAGGAACGACATTAACATGCTGCGTAGGTTAGCTGTTTATCAGTAAATATCTCCACTTAGAATAAGAACAGCAGTAGCTTAATAAATTAAGTACTTCCTGGTATGGTTACTGTACTGGTAACTCCCCAACAGAATCTGGATTGTGGTGAGGGAACAGAGAAAAAAGCTCATTTAGGACCTGCACTTACGCAGGGAGGAGGCAGCTCTATATAAGGGAGTAAACCGTCTGAGAATAAAAACAGCTGGATCTTGTTAAGGTAATTACACAGGGGAAAGGATAATGTACTGGGAACTCCTCAGAAGAATCTGATTTGTGGTGAGGGGAGAGAGAGAAAAGCTCGTTTAGGAACGACATGAACATGCTGCGAAAGTAGCTGTTTATCAGTAAATATCTCCACTGAGATTAAGAAAAGCAGTAGCTTAATAAATTAACTACTTCCTGGTATGGTTACTGTACTGGTAACTCCCCAAAAGAATCTGGATTGTGGTGAGGGAACAGAGAAAAAAGCTCATTTAGGACCTGCACTTACGAAGGGGGTAGGCAGCTGTATATCAGGGAATATCCCTTCTGAGAATAAAAACAGCTGTAGCTTGTTAAGGTAATTACTCAGGGGAAAGGATAATGTACTGGGAACTCCTCAGAAGAATCTGATTTGTGGTGAGGGGAGAGAGATAAAAGCTCATTTAGGAACGACATGAAAGTGCTGCATATGTAGCTGTTTATCAGGAAATATCTCCACCGAGAATAAGGAAAGCAGTAGCTTAATAAATTAAGTACTTCCTGGTATTGTTACTGTACTGGTAACTCCACAGAAAAATCTGGATTGTGGTGAGGGAAGAGAAAAAAGCTCATTTAGGAGGTGCACTTACGAAGGGGGTAGGCAGCTGTATATCAGGGAGTAAACCGTCTGAGAATAAAAACAGCTGGAGCTTGTTAAGGTAATTACACAGGAGAAAGGATAATGTACTGGGAACTCCTCAGAAGAATCTAATTTCTGGTGACGGAGAGAGAGAAAAGCTCATTTAGGAACCACATGAAAATGCTGCCAAGGTAGCTGTTTATCAGTAAATATCTCCACTGAGAATAAGAAAAGCAGTAGCTTAATAAATTAAGTACTTCTTGGTATGGTTTCTGTACTGGTAACCCCCAGAAGAATCTGGATTGTGGTGAGGGAACAGAGAAAAAGCTCATTCAGGACCTGCACGTACCAAGGGGGTAGGCAGCTGTTTATCAGGGAGTAAACTATCTGAGAATAAAAACAGCTGGAGCATGTTACCTTAATTACACAGGGGAAAGGATAATGTACTGGGAACTCCTCAGAAGAATCTGATTTGTGGTGAGGGGAGAGAGATAAAAGCTCATTTAGGCACGACATGAAAATGCTGCATACGTAGCTGTTTATCAGTAAATATCTCTACTGAGATTAAGAAAAGCAGTAGCTTAATGAATTAAGTACTTCAAGGTATGGTTACTGTACTGGTAACTCCCCAAAAGAATCTGGATTGTGGTGAGGGAACAGAGAGAAAAGCTCATTTAAGGACCTGCACTTACGAAGGGGGTAGGCACCTGTATATCAGGGAGTATCCCCTCTGAGTATAAATAACAGCTTTAGCTTGTTAAGGTAATTACACAGGGGAAAGGATAATGTACTGGGAAATCCTCAGAAGAATCTGATTCGTGGTGAGGGGAGAGAGATAAAAGCTCATTTAGGAACGACATGAAAATGCTGCGTAAGTAGCTGTTTATCAGTAAATATCTCCACTGAGATTAAGAAAAGCAGTAGCTTAATAAATTAAGTACTTCCTGGTACGGTTACTGTACTGGTAACTCCCAAAAAGAATCTGGATTGTGGTGAGGGAACAGAGAAAAAAGCTCATTTAGGTCCTGCACTTAAGAAGGGGGCAGGCAGCTGTATATAAGGGAGTAAACCGTCTGAGAATAAAAACAGCTTGAGCTTGTTAAGGTAATTACACAGGGGAAAGGATAATGTACTGGGAACTCCTCAGAAGACTCTGATTTGTGGTGAGGGGAGAGAGAGAAAAGCTCATTTAGGAACTACATAAACATGCTGCGAAAGTAGCTGTTTATCAGTAAATATCTCCACTGAGATTAAGAAAACAGTAGCTTAATAAATTAAGTACTTCCTTTTATGGTTACTGTACTGGTAACTCCCCAAAAGAATCTGGATTGTGGTGAGGGAACAGAGAAAAATGCTCATTTAGGACCTGCACTTACGAAAGGGGAAAGCAGCTGTATATCAGGGAGTATCCCTTCTGAGAATAAAAACAGCTGGAGCTTGTTAAGGTAATTACTCAGGGAAAGGATAATGTACTGGGAACTCCTCAGAAGAATCTGATTTTTGGTGAGGGGAGAGAGATAAAAGCTCATTTAGGAACGATATTAACATGCGGCGTAGGTAGCTGTTTATCAGTAAATATCTCCACTGAAATTAAGAACTGCAGTAGCTTAATAAATTAAGTACTTCCTGGTATGGTTAGTGTACTGGTAACTCCCCAAAAGAATCTGGATTGTGGTGAGGGAACTGAGAAAAAAGCTCATTTAGGACCTGCTCTTACGAAGGGGGTAGTCAGCTGTATATCAGGGAGTATCCCTTCTGAGAATAAAAACAGCTGGAGCTTGATAAGGAAATTATACAGGGAAAGTATAATGTACTGGGAACTCCTCAGGAGAATCTGATTTGTGGTGAGGGGAGAGAGATAACAGCTCATTTAGGAACGACAGGAAAGTGCTGCATATGTAGCTGTTTATCAGGAAATATCTCCACTGAGAATAAGAAAAGCAGTAGCTTAAAAAATTCAGTACTTCCTGGTATGGTTACTGTACTCGTAACTCCCAAAAAAATCTGGATTGTGGTGAGGGAAGAGAGAAAAAAGCTCATTTAGGACCTGCACTTACGAAGGGGGTAGGCAGCTGTATATCAGGGAGTAAACCTTCTGAGAATAAAAACTAGCTGGAGCATGTTAAGGTAATTACACAGAGGAAAGGATAATGTACTGGAACTCCGTAGAAGAATCTGATTTGTGGTGAGGGGAGAGAGATAAAAGCTCAAATAGGAAAGACATGAAAATTCTGCATAGGTAGGTGTTTATCAGTAAATATCTCCACTGAGATTAAGAAAAGCAGTAGCTTAATAAATTAAGTACTTCCTGGTACGGTTACTGTACTGGTAACTCCCCAAAAGAATCTTGATTGTGGTGAGGGAACAGAGAAAATAGGTCATTTATTACCTCCACTTACGAAGGGGGTAGGCAGCTGTATATCAGGGAGTAACCCTTCTGAGAATAAAAACAGCTGGAGCTTGTTAACGTAATTACACAGGGGAAAGGATAATGTACTGGGAACTCCTCAGAAGAATCTGATTTGTGATAAGGGGAGAGATATAAAAGCTCATTTAGGAACGACATGAAATACTGCATAGGTAGCTGTTTATCAGGAAATATCTCCACTGAGAATAAGAAAAGCAGTAGCTTATTAAATTAAGTACTTCCTGGTATGGTTACTGTACTGGTAACTCCCCAAAAATCTGGATTGTGGTGAGGGAAGAGAAAAAAGCTCATTTAGGCCCTGCACGTACCAAGGTGGTAGGCAGCTGTATATCAGGGAGTAAACCTTCTGAGAATAAAAACAGCTGGAGCTTGTTAAGGTAATTACACGAGGGAAAGGGTAATGTACTGGGAACTCGTCAGAAGAATCTGATTTGTGGTGAGGGGAGAGAGATAAAAGCTCATTTAGGAACGACATGAAAGTGCTACATATGTAGCTGTTTATCAGGAAATATCTCCACTGAGAATAAGAAAATCAGTAGCTTAATAAATTAAGTACTTCCTGTTATGGTTACTGTACTGGTAACTCCCCAGAAAAATCTGGATTGTGGTGAGGGAAGAGAAAAAAGCTCATTTAGGACATGCACGTACCAAGGGGGGAGGCAGCGGTATATCAGGGAGTAAACATTCTGAGAATAAAAACAGCTGGAGCATGTTAAGGTAATTACACAGGGGAAAGGATAATGTACTGGGAACTCCTCAGAAGAATCTGATTTGTGGTAAAGGGAGAGAGATAAAAGCTCATTTAGGAACGACATGAAAATTCTGCATAGGTAGCTTTTTATCAGTAAATATCTCCACTGAGATTAAGAAAAGCAGTAGCTTAATAAATTAAGTACTTCCTGGTACGGTTACTGTACTGGTAACTCCCCAAAAGAATCTTGATTGTGGTGAGGGAACAGAGAAAATAGGTCATTTAGTACCTCCACTTACGAAGGGGATAGGCAGCTGTATATCAGGGAGTAACCCTTCTGAGAATAAAAACAGCTGGAGCTTGTTAACGTAATTACACAGCGGAAAGGATAATGTACTGGGAACTCCTCAGAAGAATCTGATTTGTGATAAGGGGAGAGATATAAAAGCTCATTTAGGAACGACATGAAAATACTGCATAGGTAGCTGTTTATCAGGAAATATCTCCACTGAGAATAAGAAAAGCAGTAGCTTATTAAATTAAGTACTTCCTGGTATGGTTACTGTACTGGTACCTCCCCAAAAATCTGGATTGTGGTGAGGGAAAAGAAAAAAGCTCATTTAGGACCTGCACGTACCAAGGTGGTAGGCAGCTGTATATCAGGGAGTAAACCTTCTGAGAATAAAAACAGCTGGAGCTTGTTAAGGTAATTACCCGTGGGAAAGGGTAATGTACTGGGAACTCGTCAGAAGAATCTGATTTGTGGTGAGGGGAGAGAGATAAAAGCTCATTTAGGAACGACATGAAAGTGCTGCATATGTAGCTGTTTATCATGAAATATCTCCACTGAGAATAAGAAAAGCAGTAGCTTAATAAATTAAGTACTTCCTGGTATGGTTACTGTACTGGTAACTCCCCAGAAAAATCTGGATTGTGGTGAGGGAAGAGAAAAAAGCTCATTTAGGACATGCACGTACCAAGGGGGGAGGCAGCGGTATATCAGGGAGTAAACATTCTGAGAATAAAAACAGCTGGAGCATGTTAAGGTAATTACACAGGGGAAAGGATAATGTACTGGGAACTCCTCAGAAGAATCTGATTTTGGTGAAGGGAGAGAGATAAAAGCTCATTTAGGAACGACATGAAAATTCTGCATAGGTAGCTTTTTATCATTAAATATCTCCACTGAGATTAAGAAAAGCAGTAGCTTAATAAATTAAGAACTTCCTGGTACGGTTACTGTACTGGTAACTCCCCAAAAGAATCTGGATTGTGGTGAGGGAACAGAGAAAAATGCTCATTTAGGCCCTGCACTTACGAAGGGGGTAGGCAGCTGTATATAAGGGAGTAAACCGTCTGAGAATAAAAACAGCTGGAGCTTGTTAAGGTAATTACACATGGGAAAGGATAATGTACTGGGAACTCCTCAGAAGATTCTGATTTGTGGTGAGGGGAGAGAGAGAAAAGCTCATTTAGGAACGACATGAACATGCTGCGAAAGTAGCTGTTTATCAGTAAATATCTCCACTGAGATTAAGAAAAGCAGTAGCTTAATAAATTAAGTACTTCCTGGTACGGTTACTGTACTGGTAACTCCCAAAAAGAATCTGGATTGTGGTGAGGGAACAGACAAAAAAGCTCATTTAGGTCCTGCACTTAAGAAAGGGGTAGGCAGCTGTATATAAGGGAGTAAACCGTCTGAGAATAAAAACAGCTGGAGCTTGTTAAGGTAATTACACAGGGGAAAGGATAATGTACTGGGAACTCCTCAGAAGATTCTGATTTGTGGTGAGGGGAGAGAGAGAAAAGCTCATTTAGGAACTACATGAACATGCTGCGAAAGTAGCTGTTTATCAGTAAATATCTCCACTGAGAATAAGAAAAGCAGTAGCTTATTAAATTAAGTACTTCCTGGTATGGTTACTGTACTGGTAACTCCCCAAAAATCTGGATTGTGGTGAGGGAAAAGAAAAAAGCTCATTTAGGACCTGCACGTACCAAGGTGGTAGGCAGCTGTATATCAGGGAGTAAACCTTCTGAGAATAAAAACAGCTGGAGCTTGTTAAGGTAATTACACGTGGGAAAGGGTAATGTACTGGGAACTCGTCAGAAGAATCTGATTTGTGGTGAGGGGAGAGAGATAAAAGCTCATTTAGGAACGACATGAAAGTGCTGCATATGTAGCTGTTTATCAGGAAATATCTCCACTGAGAATAAGAAAAGCAGTAGCTTAATAAATTAAGTACTTCCTGGTATGGTTACTGTACTGGTAAACTCCCCAGAAAAATCTGGATTGTGGTGAGGGAAGAGAAAAAAGCTCATTTAGGACATGCACGTACCAAGGTGGTAGGCAGCGGTATATCAGGGAGTAAACATTCTGAGAATAAAAACAGCTGGAGCATGTTAAGGTAATTACACAGGGAAAGGATAATGTACTGGGAACTCCTCAGAAGAATCTGATTTGTGGTGAAGGGAGAGAGATAAAAGCTCATTTAGGAACGACATGAAAATTCTGCATAGGTAGCTTTTTATCAGTAAATATCTCCACTGAGATTAAGAAAAGCAGTAGCTTAATAAATTAAGAACTTCCTGGTACGGTTACTGTACTGGTAACTCCCCAAAAGAATCTGGATTGTGGTGAGGGAACAGAGAAAAATGCTCATTTAGGCCCTGCACTTACGAAGGGGGTAGGCAGCT
>NW_025956789.1:0-43314 GCF_023159225.1 Perognathus longimembris pacificus | reverse complement strand
ACTCCTCAGAAGAATCTGATTTGTGGTGAGGGGAGAGAGATAAAAGCTCATTTAGGAACGACATGAAAATGCTGCATAGGTAGCTGTTTATCAGTAAATATCTCCACTTAGATTAAGAAAAGCAGTAGCTTAATAAATTAAGAACTTCCTGGTACGGTTACTTGTACTGGTAACTCCCCAAAAGAACCTGGATTGTGGTGAGGGAACACAGAAAAAAGCTCATTTAGGACCGGCACTTACGAAGGGGGTAGGCAGTTGTATATAAGGGAGTATCCCTTCTGAGAATAAAAACCGCTGAAGCTTGTTAAGATAATTACACAGGGGAAAGGATAATGTACTGGAAATCCTCAGAAGAATCTGATTTGTAGTGAGGGGAGAGAGATAAAAGCTCATTTAGGAACGACATGAACATGCTGCGTAGGTAGCTGTTATGTAATTAAATATCTCCACTGAGATTAAGAAAAGCAGTAGCTTAATAAACTAAGTTCTTCCTGGTATGGTTACTCTACTGGTAACTCCCCAAAAGAATCTGGATTGTGGTGGGGGAACAGAGAAAATAGCTCATTTAGGACCTCCACTTACGAAGGGGGTAGGCAGCTGTATATCAGGGAGTAACCCTTCTGAGAATAAAAACCGCTGGAGCTTGTTAAAGTAATTACACAGGGGAAAGGATAATGTACTGGGAACTCCTCAGAAGAATCTGATTTGGGGTGAGGGGAGAGAGATAAAAGCTCATTTAGGAACGACATGAACATGCTGCGTAGGTAGCTGTTTATCAGTAAATATCTCCACTGAGATTAAGAACAGCAGTAGCTTAATAATTAAGTACTTCCTGGTATGGTTACTGTACTGGTAACTCCCCAAAAGAATCTGGATTGTGGTGAGGGAACAGAGAAAAAAGCTCATTTAGGACCTGCACTTACCAAGGGGGTAGGCAGCAGTATATCAGGGAGTAAACCTTCTGAGAATAAAAACAGCTGGATCATGTTAAGGTAATTACACAGGGGAAAGGATAATGTACTGGAACTGCTCAAAAGAATATGATTTGTGGTGAGGGGAGAGAGATAAAAGCTCATTTAGGAACGACCTGAAAGTGCTGCATAGGTAGCTGTTTATCAGTAAATATCTCCACTGAGAATAAGAAAAGCAGTAGCTTAATAAATTAAGTACTTCCTGGTATGGTTACTGTACTGGTAACTCCCCAAAAGAATCTGGATTGTGGTGAGGGAACAGAGAAAAAAGCTCATTTATGAACTGCACTTACGAACGGGGTAGGCAGCTGTATATCAGAGAGTAACCCTTCTGAGAATAAAAACACCTGGAGCTTGTTAAGGTAATAACACAGGGGAAAGGATAATGTACTGGGAACTCCCAGAAGAATCTGATTTGTGGTGAGGGGAGAGAGATAAAAGCTCATTTAGGAACGACATTAACATGCTGCGTAGGTTAGCTGTTTATCAGTAAATATCTCCACTTAGAATAAGAACAGCAGTAGCTTAATAAATTAAGTACTTCCTGGTATGGTTACTGTACTGGTAACTCCCCAACAGAATCTGGATTGTGGTGAGGGAACAGAGAAAAAAGCTCATTTAGGACCTGCACTTACGCAGGGAGGAGGCAGCTCTATATAAGGGAGTAAACCGTCTGAGAATAAAAACAGCTGGATCTTGTTAAGGTAATTACACAGGGGAAAGGATAATGTACTGGGAACTCCTCAGAAGAATCTGATTTGTGGTGAGGGGAGAGAGAGAAAAGCTCGTTTAGGAACGACATGAACATGCTGCGAAAGTAGCTGTTTATCAGTAAATATCTCCACTGAGATTAAGAAAAGCAGTAGCTTAATAAATTAACTACTTCCTGGTATGGTTACTGTACTGGTAACTCCCAAAAGAATCTGGATTGTGGTGAGGGAACAGAGAAAAAAGCTCATTTAGGACCTGCACTTACGAAGGGGGTAGGCAGCTGTATATCAGGGAATATCCCTTCTGAGAATAAAAACAGCTGTAGCTTGTTAAGGTAATTACTCAGGGGAAAGGATAATGTACTGGAACTCCTCAGAAGAATCTGATTTGTGGTGAGGGGAGAGAGATAAAAGCTCATTTAGGAACGACATGAAGTGCTGCATATGTAGCTGTTTATCAGGAAATATCTCCACCGAGAATAAGGAAAGCAGTAGCTTAATAAATTAAGTACTTCCTGGTATTGTTACTGTACTGGTAACTCCACAGAAAAATCTGGATTGTGGTGAGGGAAGAGAAAAAAGCTCATTTAGGAGGTGCACTTACGAAGGGGGTAGGCAGCTGTATATCAGGGAGTAAACCGTCTGAGAATAAAAACAGCTGGAGCTTGTTAAGGTAATTACACAGGAGAAAGGATAATGTACTGGGAACTCCTCAGAAGAATCTAATTTCTGGTGACGGAGAGAGAGAAAAGCTCATTTAGGAACCACATGAAAATGCTGCCAAGGTAGCTGTTTATCAGTAAATATCTCCACTGAGAATAAGAAAAGCAGTAGCTTAATAAATTAAGTACTTCTTGGTATGGTTTCTGTACTGGTAACCCCCAGAAGAATCTGGATTGTGGTGAG
The DNA here is from genome assembly GCF_023159225.1 of Perognathus longimembris pacificus. Lineage (NCBI taxonomy): Eukaryota > Metazoa > Chordata > Mammalia > Rodentia > Heteromyidae > Perognathus > Perognathus longimembris. Next base: position 40,727 of record NW_025956789.1, on the reverse strand, counting down.
GGAACAGAGAAAAAAGCTCATTCAGGACCTGCACGTACCAAGGGGGTAGGCAGCTGTTTATCAGGGAGTAAACTATCTGAGAATAAAAACAGCTGGAGCATGTTACCTTAATTACACAGGGGAAAGGATAATGTACTGGGAACTCCTCAGAAGAATCTGATTTGTGGTGAGGGGAGAGAGATAAAAGCTCATTTAGGCACGACATGAAAATGCTGCATACGTAGCTGTTTATCAGTAAATATCTCTACTGAGATTAAGAAAAGCAGTAGCTTAATGAATTAAGTACTTCAAGGTATGGTTACTGTACTGGTAACTCCCCAAAAGAATCTGGATTGTGGTGAGGGAACAGAGAGAAAAGCTCATTTAAGACCTGCACTTACGAAGGGGGTAGGCACCTGTATATCAGGGAGTATCCCCTCTGAGTATAATAACAGCTTTAGCTTGTTAAGGTAATTACACAGGGGAAAGGATAATGTACTGGGAAATCCTCAGAAGAATCTGATTCGTGGTGAGGGGAGAGAGATAAAAGCTCATTTAGGAACGACATGAAAATGCTGCGTAAGTAGCTGTTTATCAGTAAATATCTCCACTGAGATTAAGAAAAGCAGTAGCTTAATAAATTAGTACTTCCTGGTACGGTTACTGTACTGGTAACTCCCAAAAAGAATCTGGATTGTGGTGAGGGAACAGAGAAAAAAGCTCATTTAGGTCCTGCACTTAAGAAGGGGGCAGGCAGCTGTATATAAGGGAGTAAACCGTCTGAGAATAAAAACAGCTTGAGCTTGTTAAGGTAATTACACAGGGGAAAGGATAATGTACTGGGAACTCCTCAGAAGACTCTGATTTGTGGTGAGGGGAGAGAGAGAAAAGCTCATTTAGGAACTACATAAACATGCTGCGAAAGTAGCTGTTTATCAGTAAATATCTCCACTGAGATTAAGAAAACAGTAGCTTAATAAATTAAGTACTTCCTTTTATGGTTACTGTACTGGTAACTCCCCAAAAGAATCTGGATTGTGGTGAGGGAACAGAGAAAAATGCTCATTTAGGACCTGCACTTACGAAAGGGGAAAGCAGCTGTATATCAGGGAGTATCCCTTCTGAGAATAAAAACAGCTGGAGCTTGTTAAGGTAATTACTCAGGGGAAAGGATAATGTACTGGGAACTCCTCAGAAGAATCTGATTTTTGGTGAGGGGAGAGAGATAAAAGCTCATTTAGGAACGATATTAACATGCGGCGTAGGTAGCTGTTTATCAGTAAATATCTCCACTGAAATTAAGAACTGCAGTAGCTTAATAAATTAAGTACTTCCTGGTATGGTTAGTGTACTGGTAACTCCCCAAAAGAATCTGGATTGTGGTGAGGGAACTGAGAAAAAAGCTCATTTAGGACCTGCTCTTACGAAGGGGGTAGTCAGCTGTATATCAGGGAGTATCCCTTCTGAGAATAAAAACAGCTGGAGCTTGATAAGGAAATTATACAGGGGAAAGTATAATGTACTGGGAACTCCTCAGGAGAATCTGATTTGTGGTGAGGGGAGAGAGATAACAGCTCATTTAGGAACGACAGGAAAGTGCTGCATATGTAGCTGTTTATCAGGAAATATCTCCACTGAGAATAAGAAAAGCAGTAGCTTAAAAAATTCAGTACTTCCTGGTATGGTTACTGTACTCGTAACTCCCAAAAAAATCTGGATTGTGGTGAGGGAAGAGAGAAAAAAGCTCATTTAGGACCTGCACTTACGAAGGGGGTAGGCAGCTGTATATCAGGGAGTAAACCTTCTGAGAATAAAACTAGCTGGAGCATGTTAAGGTAATTACACAGAGGAAAGGATAATGTACTGGGAACTCCGTAGAAGAATCTGATTTGTGGTGAGGGGAGAGAGATAAAAGCTCAAATAGGAAAGACATGAAAATTCTGCATAGGTAGGTGTTTATCAGTAAATATCTCCACTGAGATTAAGAAAAGCAGTAGCTTAATAAATTAAGTACTTCCTGGTACGGTTACTGTACTGGTAACTCCCCAAAAGAATCTTGATTGTGGTGAGGGAACAGAGAAAATAGGTCATTTATTACCTCCACTTACGAAGGGGGTAGGCAGCTGTATATCAGGGAGTAACCCTTCTGAGAATAAAAACAGCTGGAGCTTGTTAACGTAATTACACAGGGGAAAGGATAATGTACTGGGAACTCCTCAGAAGAATCTGATTTGTGATAAGGGGAGAGATATAAAAGCTCATTTAGGAACGACATGAAAATACTGCATAGGTAGCTGTTTATCAGGAAATATCTCCACTGAGAATAAGAAAAGCAGTAGCTTATTAAATTAAGTACTTCCTGGTATGGTTACTGTACTGGTAACTCCCCAAAAATCTGGATTGTGGTGAGGGAAGAGAAAAAAGCTCATTTAGGCCCTGCACGTACCAAGGTGGTAGGCAGCTGTATATCAGGGAGTAAACCTTCTGAGAATAAAAACAGCTGGAGCTTGTTAAGGTAATTACACGAGGGAAAGGGTAATGTACTGGGAACTCGTCAGAAGAATCTGATTTGTGGTGAGGGGAGAGAGATAAAAGCTCATTTAGGAACGACATGAAAGTGCTACATATGTAGCTGTTTATCAGGAAATATCTCCACTGAGAATAAGAAAATCAGTAGCTTAATAAATTAAGTACTTCCTGTTATGGTTACTGTACTGGTAACTCCCCAGAAAAATCTGGATTGTGGTGAGGGAAGAGAAAAAAGCTCATTTAGGACATGCACGTACCAAGGGGGGAGGCAGCGGTATATCAGGGAGTAAACATTCTGAGAATAAAAACAGCTGGAGCATGTTAAGGTAATTACACAGGGGAAAGGATAATGTACTGGGAACTCCTCAGAAGAATCTGATTTGTGGTAAAGGGAGAGAGATAAAAGCTCATTTAGGAACGACATGAAAATTCTGCATAGGTAGCTTTTTATCAGTAAATATCTCCACTGAGATTAAGAAAAGCAGTAGCTTAATAAATTAAGTACTTCCTGGTACGGTTACTGTACTGGTAACTCCCCAAAAGAATCTTGATTGTGGTGAGGGAACAGAGAAAATAGGTCATTTAGTACCTCCACTTACGAAGGGGATAGGCAGCTGTATATCAGGGAGTAACCCTTCTGAGAATAAAAACAGCTGGAGCTTGTTAACGTAATTACACAGCGGAAAGGATAATGTACTGGGAACTCCTCAGAAGAATCTGATTTGTGATAAGGGGAGAGATATAAAAGCTCATTTAGGAACGACATGAAAATACTGCATAGGTAGCTGTTTATCAGGAAATATCTCCACTGAGAATAAGAAAAGCAGTAGCTTATTAAATTAAGTACTTCCTGGTATGGTTACTGTACTGGTACCTCCCCAAAAATCTGGATTGTGGTGAGGGAAAAGAAAAAAGCTCATTTAGGACCTGCACGTACCAAGGTGGTAGGCAGCTGTATATCAGGGAGTAAACCTTCTGAGAATAAAAACAGCTGGAGCTTGTTAAGGTAATTACCCGTGGGAAAGGGTAATGTACTGGGAACTCGTCAGAAGAATCTGATTTGTGGTGAGGGGAGAGAGATAAAAGCTCATTTAGGAACGACATGAAAGTGCTGCATATGTAGCTGTTTATCATGAAATATCTCCACTGAGAATAAGAAAAGCAGTAGCTTAATAAATTAAGTACTTCCTGGTATGGTTACTGTACTGGTAACTCCCCAGAAAAATCTGGATTGTGGTGAGGGAAGAGAAAAAAGCTCATTTAGGACATGCACGTACCAAGGGGGGAGGCAGCGGTATATCAGGGAGTAAACATTCTGAGAATAAAAACAGCTGGAGCATGTTAAGGTAATTACACAGGGGAAAGGATAATGTACTGGGAACTCCTCAGAAGAATCTGATTTTTGGTGAAGGGAGAGAGATAAAAGCTCATTTAGGAACGACATGAAAATTCTGCATAGGTAGCTTTTTATCATTAAATATCTCCACTGAGATTAAGAAAAGCAGTAGCTTAATAAATTAAGAACTTCCTGGTACGGTTACTGTACTGGTAACTCCCCAAAAGAATCTGGATTGTGGTGAGGGAACAGAGAAAAATGCTCATTTAGGCCCTGCACTTACGAAGGGGGTAGGCAGCTGTATATAAGGGAGTAAACCGTCTGAGAATAAAAACAGCTGGAGCTTGTTAAGGTAATTACACATGGGAAAGGATAATGTACTGGGAACTCCTCAGAAGATTCTGATTTGTGGTGAGGGGAGAGAGAGAAAAGCTCATTTAGGAACGACATGAACATGCTGCGAAAGTAGCTGTTTATCAGTAAATATCTCCACTGAGATTAAGAAAAGCAGTAGCTTAATAAATTAAGTACTTCCTGGTACGGTTACTGTACTGGTAACTCCCAAAAAGAATCTGGATTGTGGTGAGGGAACAGACAAAAAAGCTCATTTAGGTCCTGCACTTAAGAAAGGGGTAGGCAGCTGTATATAAGGGAGTAAACCGTCTGAGAATAAAAACAGCTGGAGCTTGTTAAGGTAATTACACAGGGGAAAGGATAATGTACTGGGAACTCCTCAGAAGATTCTGATTTGTGGTGAGGGGAGAGAGAGAAAAGCTCATTTAGGAACTACATGAACATGCTGCGAAAGTAGCTGTTTATCAGTAAATATCTCCACTGAGAATAAGAAAAGCAGTAGCTTATTAAATTAAGTACTTCCTGGTATGGTTACTGTACTGGTAACTCCCCAAAAATCTGGATTGTGGTGAGGGAAAAGAAAAAAGCTCATTTAGGACCTGCACGTACCAAGGTGGTAGGCAGCTGTATATCAGGGAGTAAACCTTCTGAGAATAAAAACAGCTGGAGCTTGTTAAGGTAATTACACGTGGGAAAGGGTAATGTACTGGGAACTCGTCAGAAGAATCTGATTTGTGGTGAGGGGAGAGAGATAAAAGCTCATTTAGGAACGACATGAAAGTGCTGCATATGTAGCTGTTTATCAGGAAATATCTCCACTGAGAATAAGAAAAGCAGTAGCTTAATAAATTAAGTACTTCCTGGTATGGTTACTGTACTGGTAACTCCCCAGAAAAATCTGGATTGTGGTGAGGGAAGAGAAAAAAGCTCATTTAGGACATGCACGTACCAAGGTGGTAGGCAGCGGTATATCAGGGAGTAAACATTCTGAGAATAAAAACAGCTGGAGCATGTTAAGGTAATTACACAGGGGAAAGGATAATGTACTGGGAACTCCTCAGAAGAATCTGATTTGTGGTGAAGGGAGAGAGATAAAAGCTCATTTAGGAACGACATGAAAATTCTGCATAGGTAGCTTTTTATCAGTAAATATCTCCACTGAGATTAAGAAAAGCAGTAGCTTAATAAATTAAGAACTTCCTGGTACGGTTACTGTACTGGTAACTCCCCAAAAGAATCTGGATTGTGGTGAGGGAACAGAGAAAAATGCTCATTTAGGCCCTGCACTTACGAAGGGGGTAGGCAGCTGTGTATAAGGGAGTAAACAGTCTGAGAATAAAAACAGCTGGAGCTTGTTAAGGTAATTACACATGGGAAAGGATAATGTACTGGGAACTCCTCAGAAGATTCTGATTTGTGGTGAGGGGAGAGAGAGAAAAGCTCATTTAGGAACTACATGAACATGCTGCGAAAGTAGCTGTTTATCAGTAAATATCTCCACTGAGAATAAGAAAAGCAGTAGCTTATTAAATTAAGTACTTCCTGGTATGGTTACTGTACTGGTAACTCCCCAAAAATCTGGATTGTGGTGAGGGAAAAGAAAAAAGCTCATTTAGGACCTGCACGTACCAAGGTGGTAGGCAGCTGTATATCAGGGAGTAAACCTTCTGAGAATAAAAACAGCTGGAGCTTGTTAAGGTAATTTCACGTGGGAAAGGGTAATGTACTGGGAACTCGTCAGAAGAATCTGATTTGTGGTGAGGGGAGAGAGATAAAAGCTCATTTAGGAACGACATGAAAGTGCTGCATATGTAGCTGTTTATCAGGAAATATCTCCACTGAGAATAAGAAAAGCAGTAGCTTAATAAATTAAGTACTTCCTGGTATGGTTACTGTACTGGTAACTCCCCAGAAAAATCTGGATTGTGGTGAGGGAAGAGAAAAAAGCTCATTTAGGACATGCACGTACCAAGGGGGGAGGCAGCGGTATATCAGGGAGTAAACATTCTGAGAATAAAAACAGCTGGAGCATGTTAAGGTAATTACACAGGGGAAAGGATAATGTACTGGGAACTCCTCAGAAGAATCTGATTTGTGGTGAAGGGAGAGAGATAAAAGCTCATTTAGGAACGACATGAAAATTCTGCATAGGTAGCTTTTTATCAGTAAATATCTCCACTGAGATTAAGAAAAGCAGTAGCTTAATAAATTAAGTACTTCCTGGTACGGTTACTGTACTGGTAACTCCCCAAAAGAATCTTGATTGTGGTGAGGGAACAGAGAAAATAGGTCATTTAGTACCTCCACTTACGAAGGGGGTAGGCAGCTGTATATCAGGGAGTAACCCTTCTGAGAATAAAAACAGCTGGAGCTTGTTAACGTAATTACACAGGGGAAAGGATAATGTACTGGGAACTCCTCAGAAGAATCTGATTTGTGATAAGGGGAGAGATATAAAAGCTCATTTAGGAACGACATGAAAATACTGCATAGGTAGCTGTTTATCTGGAAATATCTCCACTGAGAATAAGAAAAGCAGTAGCTTATTAAATTAAGTACTTCCTGGTATGGTTACTGTACTGGTAACTCCCCAAAAATCTGGATTGTGGTGAGGGAAGAGAAAAAAGCTCATTTAGGACCTGCACGTACCAAGGTGGTAGGCAGCTGTATATCAGGGAGTAAACCTTCTGAGAATAAAAACAGCTGGAGCTTGTTAAGGTAATTACACGTGGGAAAGGGTAATGTACTGGGAACTCGTCAGAAGAATCTGATTTGTGGTGAGGGGAGAGAGATAAAAGCTCATTTAGGAACGACATGAAAGTGCTGCATATGTAGCTGTTTATCAGGAAATATCTCCACTGAGAATAAGAAAAGCAGTAGCTTAATAAATTAAGTACTTCCTGGTATGGTTACTGTACTGGTAACTCCCCAGAAAAATCTGGATTGTGGTGAGGGAAGAGAAAAAAGCTCATTTAGGACATGCACGTACCAAGGGGGGAGGCAGCGGTATATCAGGGAGTAAACATTCTGAGAATAAAAACAGCTGGAGCATGTTAAGGTAATTACACAGGGGAAAGGATAATGTACTGGGAACTCCTCAGAAGAATCTGATTTGTGGTGAAGGGAGAGAGATAAAAGCTCATTTAGGAACGACATGAAAATTCTGCATAGGTAGCTTTTTATCAGTAAATATCTCCACTGAGATTAAGAAAAGCAGTAGCTTAATAAATTAAGTACTTCCTGGTACGGTTACTGTACTGGTAACTCCCCAAAAGAATCTGGATTGTGGTGAGGGAACAGAGAAAAAAGCTCATTTATGACCTGCAATTTATAAGGGGGTAGGCAGCTGTATATAAGGGAGTAAACCGTCTGAGAATAAAAACAGCAGGAGCTTGTTAAGGTAATTACACAGGGGAAATGATAATGTACTGGGAACTCCGCAGAAGAATCTGATTTGTGGTGAGGGGAGAGAGATAAAAGATCATTTAGGAACGACATGAAAATTCTGCATACGTAGCTGTTTATCAGTAAATATCTCCACTGAGATTAAGAAAAGCAGGAGCTTAATAAATTAAGTTCTTCCTGGTACGGTTACTGTACTGGTAACTCCCCAAAAGAATCTGGATTGTGGTGAGGGAACAGAGAAAAATGCTCATTTAGGCCCTGCACTTACGAAGGGGGTAGGCAGCTGTATATAAGGGAGTAAACAGTCTGAGAATAAAAAGAGCTGGAGTTTGTTAAGGTAATTACACATGGGAAAGGATAATGTACTGGGAACTCCTCAGAAGATTCTGATTTGTGGTGAGGGGAGAGAGAGAAAAGCTCATTTAGGAACGACATGAACATGCTGCGAAAGTAGCTGTTTATCAGTAAATATCTCCACTGAGATTAAGAAAAGCAGTAGCTTAATAAATTAAGTACTTCCTGGTACGGTTACTGTACTGGTAACTCCCAAAAAGAATCTGGATTGTGGTGAGGGAACAGAGAAAAAAGCACATTTAGGTCCTGCACTTAAGAAAGGGTAGGCAGCTGTATATAAGGGAGTAAACCGTCTGAGAATAAAAACAGCTGGAGCTTGTTAAGGTAATTACTCAGGGGAAAGGATAATGTACTGGGAACTCCTCAGAAGAATCTGATTTGTGGTGAGGGGAGAGAGATAAAAGCTCATTTAGGAACGACATGAACATGCTGCGTAGGTAGCTGTTTATCAGTAAATATCTCCACTGAGATTAAGAAAAGCAGTAGCTTAATAAATTAAGTACTTCCTGGTACGGTTACTGTACTGGTAACTCCCCAAAAGAATCTGGATTGTGGTGAGGGAACAGAGAAAAAAGCTCATTTATGACATGCAATTACGAAGGGGGTAGGCAGCTGTATATAAGGGAGTAAAACGTCTGAGAATAAAAACAGCAGGAGCTTGTTAAGGTAATTACACAGGGGAAAGGATAATGTACTGGGAACTCCGCAGAAGAATCTGATTTGTAGTGAGGGGAGAGAGATAAAAGATCATTTAGGAACGACATGAAAATTCTGCATAGGTAGCTGTTTATCAGTAAATATCTCCACTGAGATTAAGAAAAGCAGGAGCTTAATAAATTAAGTACTTCCTGGTACGTTTACTGTACTGGTAACACCCCAAAAGATTCTGGATTGTGGTGAGGGAACAGAGAAAAAAGCTCATTTAGGCCCTGCACTTACGATGGGGGTAGGCAGCTGTATATAAGGGAGTAAACCGTCTGAGAATAAAAACAGCTGGAGCTTGTTAAGGTAATTACACATGGGAAAGGATAATGTACTGGGAACTCCTCAGAAGATTCTGATTTGTGGTGAGGGGAGAGAGAGAAAAGCTCATTTAGGAACGACATGAACATGCTGCGAAAGTAGCTGTTTATCAGTAAATATCTCCACTGAGATTAAGAAAAGCAGTAGCTTAATAAATTAAGTACTTCCTGGTACGGTTACTGTACTGGTAACTCCCAAAAAGAATCTGGATTGTGGTGAGGGAACAGAGAAAAAAGCTCATTTATGTCCTGCACTTAAGAAAGGGTAGGCAGCTGTATATAAGGGAGTAAACCGTCTGAGAATAAAAACAGCTGGAGCTTGTTAAGGTAATTACATAGGGGAAAGGATAATGTACTGGGAACTCCTCAGAAGATTCTGATTTGTGGTGAGGGGAGAGAGAGTAAAGCTCATTTAGGAACTACATGAACATGCTGCGAAAGTAGCTGTTTATCAGTAAATATCTCCACTGAGATTAAGAAAAGCAGTAGCTTAATAAATTAAGTACTTCCTGGTATGGTTACTGTACTGGTAACTCCCCAAAAGAATCTGGATTGTGGTGAGGGAACAGAGAAAAATGCTCATTTAGGACCTGCACTTACGAAAGGGGAAAGCAGCTGTATATCAGGGAGTATCCCTTCTGAGAATAAAAACAGCTGGAGCTTGTTAAGGTAATTACTCAGGGGAAAGGATAATGTACTGGGAACTCCTCAGAAGAATCTGATTTGTGGTGAGGGGAGAGAGATAAAAGCTCATTTAGGAACGACATTAACATGCGGCGTAGGTAGCTGTTTATCAGTAAATATCTCCACTGAGATTAAGAAAAGCAGTAGCTTAATAAATTAAGTACTTCCTGGTACGGTTACTGTACTGGTAACTCCCCAAAAGAATCTGGATTGTGGTGAGGGAACAGAGAAAAAAGCTCATTTATGACATGCAATTACGAAGGGGGTAGGCAGCTGTATATAAGGGAGTAAACCGTCTGAGAATAAAAACAGCAGGAGCTTGTTAAGGTAATTACACATGGGAAAGGATAATGTACTGGGAACTCCTCAGAAGATTCTTATTTGTGGTGATGGGAGAGAGAGAAAAGCTCATTTAAGAACGACATGAACATGCTGCGAAGGTAGCTGTTTATCAGTAAATATCTCCACTGAGATTAAGAAAAGCAGTAGCTTAATAAATTAAGAACTTCCTGGTACGGTTACTTGTACTGGTAACTCCCCAAAAGAATCTGGATTGTGGTGAGGGAACACAGAAAAAAGCTCATTTAGGACCTGCACTTACGAAGGGGGTAGGCAGCTGTATATAAGGGAGTATCCCTTCTGAGAATAAAAACCGCTGGATCTTGTTAAGATAATTACACAGGGGAAAGGATAATGTACTGGGAAATCCTCAGAAGAATCTGATTTGTGGTGAGGGGAGAGAGATAAAAGCTCATTTAGGAACGACATGAACATGCTGCGTAGGTAGCTGTTTTGTAATTAAATATCTCCACTGAGATTAAGAAAAGCAGTAGCTAAATAAATTAAGTTCTTCCTGGTATGGTTACTGTACTGGTAACTCCCCAAAAGAATCTGGATTGTGGTGAGGGAACAGAGAAAAAAGCTCATTTAGGACCTGCATTTACGAAGGGGGTAGGCAGCTGTATATCAGGGAGTATCACTTCTGAGAATAAAAAAAGCTGGAGCTTGTTAAGGCAATTACACAGGGGAAAGGATAATGCACTGGGAACTCCTCAGAAGAATCTGATTTGTGGTGAGGGAGAGAGATAAAAGCTCATTTAGGAACGACATTAACATGCTGCATATGTAGCTGTTTATCAGTAAATATCTCCACTGAGATTATGAACAGCAGTAGCTTAATAAATTAAGTACATCCTGGTATGGTTACTGTACTGGTAACTCCCCAAAAGAATCTGGAATGTGGTGAGGGAACAGAGAAAAAACCTCATTTAGGACCTGCCCTTACGAAGGGGGTAGGCAGCTGTATATCAGGGAGTAAACCTTCTGAGAATAAAGACAGCTGGATCTTGTTAAGGTAATTACACAGGGGAAAGTATAATGTACTGGGAACTCCTCAGAAGAATCTGATTTGTGGTGAGGGGAGAGAGATAAAAGCTCATTTAGGAACAACATGAAAATGCTGCGTAAGTAGCTGTTTATCAGTAAATATATCCACTGAGATTAAGAAAAGCAGTAGCTTAATAAATTAAGTACTTCCTGGTACGGTTACTGTACTGGTAACTCCCCAAAAGAATCTGGATTGTGGTGAGGGAACAGAGAAAAAAGCTCATTTAGGACCTTCACTTACGAAGGGGGTATTCAGCTGTATATCAGGGAGTATCCCTTCTGAGAATAAAAACCGCTGGAGCTTGATAAGGTAATTATACAGGGGAAAGTATAATGTACTGGGAACTCCTCAGGAGAATCTGATTTGTGGTGAGGGGAGAGAGATAAAAGCTCATTTAGGAACGACAGGAAAGTGCTGCATATGTAGCTGTTTATCAGGAAATATCTCCACTGAGATTAAGAAAAGCAGTAGCTTAATAAATTAAGTACTTCCTGGTACGGTTACTGTACTGGTAATTCCCCAAAAGAATCTTGATTGTGGTGAGATAACAGAGAAAATAGGTCATTTAGTACCTCCACTTACGAAGGGGGTAGGCAGCTGTATATCAGGGAGTAACCCTTCTGAGAATAAAAACAGCTGGAGCTTGTTAACGTAATTACACAGGGGAAAAGATAATGTACTGGGAACTCCTCAGAAGAATCTGATTTGTGGTAAGGTGAGAGATATAAAAGCTCATTTAGGAACGACATGAAAATACTGCATAGGTAGCTGTTTATCGGGAAATATCTCCACTGAGAATAAGAAAAGCAGTAGCTTATTAAATTAAGTACTTCCTGGTATGGTTACTGTACTGGTAACTCCCCAAAAATCTGGATTGTGGTGAGGGAAGAGAAAAAAGCTCATTTAGGACCTGCACGTACCAAGGTGGTAGGCAGCTGTATATTAGCGCGTAAACCTTCTGAGAATAAAAACAGCTGGAGCTTGTTAAGGTAATTACACAGAGGAAAGGATAATGTACTGGGAACTCCTCAGAAGAATCTGATTTGTGGTGAAGGGAGAGAAATAAAAGCTCATTTAGGAACGACATGAAAATTCTGCATAGGTAGCTTTTTATCAGTAAATATCTCCACTGAGATTAAGAAAAGCAGTAGCTTAATAAATTAAGTACTTCCTGGTACGGTTACTGTACTGGTAACTCCCCAAAAGAATCTGGATTGTGGTGAGGGAACAGAGAAAAAAGCTCATTTATGACCTGCAATTACGAAGGGGGTAGGCAGCTGTATATAAGGGAGTAAACCGTCTGAGAATAAAAACAGCAGGAGCTTGTTAAGGTAATTACACAGGGGAAAGGACAATGTACTGGGAAATCCGCAGAAGAATCTGATTTGTGGTGAGGGGAGAGAGATAAAAGCTCATTTAGGAACGACATGAACATGCTGCGTATGTAGCTGTTTATCAGTAAATATCTCCACTGAGATTAAGAAAAGCAGTAGCTTAATAAATTAAGTACTTCCTGGTATGGTTACTGTACTGGTAACTCCCCAAAAGAATCTGGATTGTGGTGAGGGAACAGAGAAAAAAGCTAATTTAGGCCCTGCACTTACGAAGGGGGTAGGCAGCTGTATATAAGGGAGTAAACCGTCTGAGAATAAAAACAGCTGTAGCTTGTTAAGGTAATCACACAGGGGAAAGGATAATGTACTGGGAACTCCTCAGAAGATTCTGATTTGTGGTGAGTGGAGAGAGAGCAAAGCTCATTTAGGAACGACATGAACATGCTGCCAAGGTAGCTGTTTGTCAGTAAATATCTCCACTGAGATTAAGAAAAGCAGTAGCTTAATAAATTAAGAACTTCCTGGTATGGTTATTGTACTAGTAACTCCCCAAAAGAATCTGGATTTTGTGAGGGAACATAGAAAAAAGCTCATTTAGGACCTGCACTTACGAAGGGGGTAGGCAGCTATATATCAGGGAGTATCCCTTCTGAGAATAAAAACAGCTGGAGCTTGTTAAGGTAATTACACAGGCGAAAGGATAATGTACTGGGAACTCCTCAGAAGAATATGATTTGTGGTGAGGGGACAGAGATAAAAGCTCATTTAGGAACGACATGAACATGCTGCTTAGGTAGCTGTTTATCAGTAAATATCTCCACTGAGATTAAGAAAAGCAGTAGCTTAATAAATTAAGTACTTCCTGGTATGGTTACTGTACTGGTAACTCCCCAAAAGAATCTGGATTGTGGTGAGGGAACAGAGAAAAAAGCTCATTTATGACCTGCATTTACGAAGGGGGTAGGCAGCAGTATATCAGGGAGTGTCCCTTCTGAGAATAAAAACAGCTGGTGGTTGTTAAGGTAATTACACAGGGGAAAGGATAATGTACTGGGAACTCCTCAGAAGAATCTGATTTGTGGTGAGGGGAGAGAGATAAAAGTTCATTAAGAACGACATGAAAATGCTGCATAGGTAGTGTTTATCAGTAAATATCTCCACAGAGATAAACAAAAGCAGTAGCTTAATACATTAAGTAATTCCTGGTATGGTTACTGTACTGGTAACTCCCAGAAGAAGCTGGATTGTGGTGAGGGAACAGAGAAAAAAGCTCATTTAGGACCTGTACATAGGAAGGGTGTAGGCAGCTGTATATCAGGGAGTAAACATTCTGAGAATAAAAACAGCTGGAGCTTGTTAAAGTAATTACACAGGGGAAAGGATAATGTACTGGGAATTCCTCAGCAGAATCTGATTTGTTGTGAGGGGAGAGAGATAAAAGCTCATTTAGGAACGACATGAATACGCTGCGTAGTTAGCTGTTTATCAGTAAATATCTCCACTGAGATTAAGAAAAGCAGTAGCTTAATAAATTAAATACTTCCTGGTAAGGTTACTGTACTGGTAACTCCCCAAAAGAATCTGGATTGTGGTGAGGGAACAGAGAAAAAAGCTCATTTAGGACCTGCACTTACGAAGGATTTGGCAGCTGTAAATCAGGGAGTAAACCTTCTGAGCATGAAAACAGCTGGAGCTTGTTAAGGTAATTACACAGGGGAAAGGATAATGTACTGGGAACTCCTCAGAAGAATCTGATTTGTGGTGAGGGGAGAGAGATAAAAGCTCATTTAGGAACGACATGATCATGATGTGTAGGTAGCTGTTTATCAGTAAATATCTCCAATGAGATTAAGAAAAGCAGGAGCTTAATAAATTAAGTACTTCCTGGTATGGTTACTGTACTGGTAACTCCCCAAAAGAATCTGGATTGTGGTGAGTTAACAGAGAAAAGAGCTCATTAAGACCTGCACTTGCGAAGGGGGTAGGCAGCTGTTTATCAGTGAGTATCCCTTCTGAGAATAAAGACATCTGGAGATTGTTAAAGTAATTACACAGGGGAAAGGGTAATGTACTGGGAACTCCGCAGAAGAATCTGATTTGTATTGCGGGGAGAGAGATAAAAGATCATTAAGAACGACATGAAAATGCTGCATAGGTAGCTGTTTATCAGTAAATATCTCCACTGAGATTAAGAAAAGCAGTAGCTTAATACATTAAGTAATTCCTGGTATGGTTACTGTACTGGTAACTCCCCAAAAGAATCTGGATTGTGGTGAGGGAATAGAGAAAAAAGCATATTTAGGACCCGCACATACGAAGGATTTGGCAGCTGTATATCAGGGAGTAAACCTTCGGAGCATAAAAACAGCTGGAGCTTGTTAAGGTAATTACACAGGAGAAAGGATATTGTACTGGGAACTCCTCAGAAGGTTCTGATTTGTGGTGAGAGGAGAGAGATAAAAGCTCATTTATGAACGACATGAAAATGCTGCATAGGTAGCTGTTTATAAGTAAATATCTCCAATGAGATTATTAAAAGCATTAGCTTAATAAATTAAGAACTTCCTGGTATGGTTACTGTACTGGTAACTCCCCAAAAGACTCTGGATTGTGGAGAGGGAACAGAGAAAAAAGCTCATTTAGGACCTGCACTTACGAAGGGGGTAGTCAGCTGTATATCAGGGAGTAAACCTTCTCAGAATAAAAACAGCTGGAGCTAGTTAAGGTAATTACACAGGGGAAAGGATAATGTACTGGGAACTCCTCAGAAGAATCTGATTTGTGGTGAGGGGAGAGAGATAAAAGCTCATTTAGGAACGATATGAACATGCTGCGTAGGTAGCTTTTTGTCAGTAAATATCTCCACTGCGATTTAGAAAAGCAGTAGCTTAATAAATTAAGTACTTCCTGGTATGGTGACTGTACTGGTAACTCCCCAAAAGAATCTGGATTGTGGTGAGGGAACAGAGAAAAAAGCTCAATTATGACTGCACTTAAGAAGGGGGTACGCAGCTGTATATCAGGGAGTAAACCTTCTGAGAATAAAAAAAACTGGAGCTTGTTAAGGTAATTACATAGGGGAAAGGATAATGTACTGGGAACTCCTCAGAAGAATCTGATTGGTGGTGTGGGGAGAGAGATAAAAGATCATTTAGGAACGACATGAACATGCTTCGTAGGTAGCTGTTTATCAGTAAATATCTCCACTGAGATTAAGAAAAGCAGTAGCTTAATAAATTAAGTACTTCCTGGTATGGTTACTGTACTGGTAACTCCCCAAAGAACCTGTATTGTGGTGATGGAACAGAATAAAAAGCTCATTTAGGACCTGCACTTACCAAGGGGGTAGGCAGCTGTATATCACGGAGTAAACCTTCTGAGAATAAAAACAGCTGGAGATTGTTAAGGTAATTACACGTGGGAAAGGATAATGTACTGGGAACTCCTCAGAAGAATCTGATTTGTGGTGAGCTGAGAGAGATAAAAGCTCTTTTAGGAACGACATGACCATGCTGCGTAGGTACCTGTTTTTCAGTAAATATCTCCAATGAGATTAAGAAAAGCAGTAGCTTAATAAATTAAGTACTTCCTGGTATGGTTACTGTACTGGTAACTCCCCAAAAGAATCTGGATTGTGGAGAGGGAACAGAGAAAAATGCTCATTTTGGACCTGCAATTACGAAGAGGGTAGGCAGCTTTATATCAGGGAGTAAACCTTCTCAGAATAAAAACAACTGCAGCTTGTTAAGGTAATTACACAGGGGAAAGGATAATGTATTGGGAACTCCTCAGAAGAATCTGATTTGTGGTGAGGGGAGAGAGATAAAACCTCATTTAGGAACGACATGAACATGCTGCCTAGTTAGCTGTTTATCAGGAAATATCTCCACTGAGATTAAGAAAAGCAGTAGCTTAATACATTAAGTAATTCCTGGTATGGTTACTGTACTGGTAACTCCCCAAAAGAATTTGGATTGTGGTGAGGGAACAGAGAAAAAAGCTCATTTAGGACCTGTACATACGAAGGGTGTAGGCAGCTGTTTATCAGGGAGTAAACATTCTGAGAATAAAAACAGCTGGAGCTTGTTAAAGTAATTACACAGGGGAAAGGATAATGTACTGGGAATTCCTCAGAAGAATCTGATTTTTTGTGAGGGGAGAGAGATAAAAGCTCATTTAGGAAAGACATGAAAATACTTCCTGCTATGGATACTGTACTGGTAATTCCCCAAAAGAATCTGGATTGTGGTGAGGGAACAGAGAAAAAAGCTCATTTAGGACCTGCATTTACGAAGAATTTGGCAGCTGTAAATCAGGGAGTAAACCTTCTGAGCATGAAAACAGCTGGAGCTTGTTAAGGTAATTACACAGGGGAAAGGATAATGTACTGGGAACTCCTCAGAAGAATCTGATTATTGGTGAGGGGAGAGAGATAAAAGCTCATTTAGGAACGACATGAACATGATGTGTAGGTAGCTGTTTATCAGTAAATATCTCCACTGAGATTAAGAAAAGCAGGAGCTTAATAAATTAAGTACTTCCTGGTATGGTTACTGTACTGGTAACTCCCCAAAAAAATCTGGATTGTGGAGAGGGAACAGAGAAAAAACCTCATTAAGGACCTGCACTTACGAAGGGGGTAAGCAGCTGTATATCAGGGAGTAAACCTTCTCAGAATCAAAACAGCTGGAGCTAGTTAAGGTAATTACACAGGGGAAAGGATAATATACTGGGAACTCCTCAGAATAATCTGATTTGTGGTGAGGGGAGAGAGATAAAAGCTCATATAGGAACGACATGAACATGCTGCATAGGTAGATGTTTATAAGTAAATATCTGGACTGAGATTAAGAAAAGCAGTAGCTTAATAAATTAAGTACTTCCTGGTATGGTTACTGTACTGGTAACTCCCCAAAAGAGTCAGGATTGTGGTGAGGGAACAGAGAAAAGAGCTCATTTAGGACCTGCAATTACGAAGAGGGTAGGCAGCTGTATATCAGGGAGTAAACCTTCTGAGAATAAAAACAGCTGCAGCTTGTTAAGGTAATTACAGAGGGGAAAGGATAATGTACTGGGAACTCCTCAGAAGAATCTGATTTGTGTTGTGGGGAGAGAGATGAAAGCTCATTTAGGAACGACATGAACATGCTGCGTAGGTAGCTGTTTATCAGTAAATATCTCCACTGATATTAAGAAAAGCAGTAGCATAATAAATTAAGTACTTCCACGTATGGTTTCTGTACTGGTAACTCCCCAAAAAAATCTGGATTGTGGTGAGGAAACAAAGAAAAAAGCTCATTTAGGACCTGCACTTACGAAGGTGGTAGGCAGCTGTATATCAGGGAGTATCCCTTCTGAGAATAAAAACAGCTGGAGCTTGTTAAGGTAATTACACAGGGGAAAGGATAATGTACTGGTAACTCCTCAGAAGAATCTGATTTGTGGTGAGGGGAGAGAGATAAAAGCTCATTTAGGAACGACATGAACATGCTGCGTAGGTAGCTGTTTATCAGTAAATATGTCCACTGAGATTAAGAAAAGCAGTAGCTTAATAAATTAAATACTTCCTGGTATGGTTACTGTACTGGTAACTCCCCAAAAGAATCTGGATTGTGGTGAGGGAACACAGAAAAAAGCTCATTTAGGACCTGCACTTACGAAGCGGGTAGACAGTGTATATCAGGGAGTATCCCTTCTGAGAAGAGAAACAGCTGGATCTTGTTAAGGTAATTACACAGGGGAAAGGATAATGTACTGGGAACTGCTCAGAAGAATCTGATTTGTGGTGAGCGGAGAGAGATGAAAGCTCATTTAGGAACGACATTAAAATTCTGCATATGTAGCTGTTTATCAGTAAATATTTCCACTGAGATTAAGAAAAGCAGTAGCTTAATAAATTAAGTAGTTCCTGGTTTGGTTACTGTACTGGTACCTCCCCAAAAGAATCTGGATTGTGGTGAGGGAACAGAGAAAAAAGGTCATTTAGGACCTGCACTTACGAACGGGGTAGGCAGCTGTATATCCGGGAGTATCCCTTATGAGAATAAAAACAGCGGGAGCATGTTAAGGTAATTACACAGGGGAAAGGATAATGTACTGGTAATTCCTCAGAAGACTCTGATTTGTGGTGAGGGGAGAGAGATAAAAGCTCATTTAGGAACGACATGAACCTGCTGAGTAGGTAGCTGTTTATCAGTAAATATCTCAACTGAGATTAAGAAAAGCAGTAGCTTCATAAATTAAGTATTTCCTGGTATGGTTCCTGTACTGGTAATTCCCCAAAAGAATCTGGATTGGGGTGAGGGAACAGAGAAAAAAGCTCATTTAGGACCTGCACTTACGAAGGGGGAAGGCAGCTGTATATCAGGGATAATCCCTTCTGAGAATAAAAAAAGCTCAGCTTGTTAAGGTAATTACACAGGGCAAAGGATAATGTACTGGGAACTCCTCAGAAGAATCTGATTTGTGGTGAGGGGAGAGAGGTAAAAGCTCATTTAGGCACAACATGAACATGCTGCGTAGGTAGCAGTTTATCAGTAAATATCTCCACTGAGATTAAGAAAAGCAGTAGCTTAATAAATTAAGTACTTCCTGGTATGGTTAATGTACTGGTCACTCCCCAAAAGAATCTGTATTGTGGTGAGGGAACTGAGGAAAAAAGCTCATTTAGGACCTTCACTTACGAAGGGTGTATGCAGCAGTATATCAGGGAGTATCCCTTCTGAGAATAAAAACAGCTGGAGTTTGTTAAGGTAATTACACAGGGGAAAGGATAATTTACTGGGAACACCTCAGAAGAGTCTGATTTGTGGTGAGTGAAGAGAGATGAAGCTCATTTAGGAACGACATGAACATGCTGCGTAGGTAGCTGTTTATCAATATATATCTCCACTGAGATTAAGAAAAGCAGTAGCTTAATAAATTAATTACTTCCTGGTATGGGTACTCTACTGGGAACTCCCCAAAAGAATCTGGATTGTGGTGAGGGAACAGAGAAAAAAGCTCATTTAGGAACTGCAATTACGAAGGGGGTAGGCAGCTGTATATCAGGAAGTATCCATTCTGGGAATAAAAATAGCTGGAGCTTGTTATGGTAATTACACAGGGGAAAGAATAATGTACTGGGAACTCCTCGGAAGAATCTTATTTGTGGTGAGGGGAGAGAGATAAAAGCTCATTTAGGAATGACATGTACATGCTGCGTAGGTAGCTGTTTATCAGTAAATATCTCCACTGAGATTAAGAAAAGCAGTAGTAATAAATTAAGTACTTCCTGGTATGGGTACTCTACTGGAAACTCCCCAAAAGAATCTGGATTGTATAGAGTGAAGAGAGTAAAAAAGCTCATTTTGGACATGCACTTACGAAGGGGGAAAGCAGATGTATATCAGGGAGTATCCCTTCTGAGAATAAAAATAGCTGGAGCTTGTTAAGTTAATTACACAGGGGATAGAATAATGTACTGGGAACTCCTCGGAAGAATCTGATTTGTGGTGAGGGGAGAGAGATAAAAGCTCATTTAGGAACGACATGAAGATGCTGCGTAGGTAGCTGTTTATCAGTAAATATCTCCACTGAGATTAAGAAAAGCAGTAGCTTAATAAATTAAGTACTTCCTGGTATGGTTAATGTACTGGTCACTCCCCAAAAGAATCTGGATTGTGGTGAGGGAACAGCGAAAAAGGCTCATTTAGGACCTGCACTTACGAAGCGGTTAGGCTGCTGTATATCACGGAGTATCCCTTCTGAGAATAAAAACAGCTGGAGATTGTTAAGGTACTTATGCAGGGGAAAGGATAATGTACTGGGAACTCCTCAGAAGAATCTGATTTGTGTTGAGGGGAGAGAGATAAAAGCTCATTTAGGAACGACATGAATGTGCTGCTTAGGTAGCTTTTTATCAGTAAATATCTCCATTCAGATTAAGAAAAGCAGTAGCTTAATAAATTAAGCACTTCCTGGTATGGTTACTGTTCTGGTAACTCCCCAAAAGAATCTGGATTGTGGTGAGGGAACAGAGAAAAAAGCTCATTTAGGACCTGCACTTACGAAGAGGGTAGCCAGCTGTATATCAGGGAGTATCCCTTCTGAGAATAAAAACAGCTGGAGCTTGTTAAGGTAATTACACAGGGGAAAGGATAATGTACTGGGAACTCCTCAGAAGACTCTAATTTGTGGTGAGGGGAGCGAGATAAAAGCTCATTTATGAACGACATGAACATGCTCTGTAGGTAGCTGTTTATCAGTAAATATCTCCACTGAGATTAAGAAAAGCAGTAGCTTAATAAATTAAGTACTTCCTGGTATGGTTAATGTACTGGTAACTCTCCAAAAGAATCTGGATTGTGGTGAGGGAACAGAGAAAAAAGCTCATTTAGGACCTGCACATACGAAGGGGGTAGGCAGCTGTATATCAGGGAGTATCCCTTCTGAGAATAAAAACAGCTCTAGCTTGTTTAGGTAATTACACAGGGGAAAGGATAATGTACTGGGAACTCCTCAGAAGAATCTGATTTGTGGTGAGGGGAGAGAGATAAAAGCTCATTTAGGAACGACATGAAAATGCTGCATAGGTAGCTGTTTATCAGTAAATATCTACACTGAGATTAAGAAAAGCAGGAGCTTAATAAATTAAGTACATCCGGGTATGGTTACTGTACTGGTAACTCCCCAAAAGAATCTGGATTTTGGAGAGGGAACAGAGAAAAAAGCTCATTTAGGACCTGAACTTACGAAGGGGGTAGGCAGCAGTATATCATGGAGTAAACCTTCTGAGAATAAGAACAGCTGGAGCTTGTTAAGGTAATTACACAGGGGAAAGGATAATGTACTGGGAACTCCTCAGAAGAATCTGATTTGGAGTGAGGGGAGAGAGATAAAAGCTCATTGATGAACGACATGAACATGCTGCGTAGGTAGCGGTTTATCACTAAATATCTCCACTGAGATTAAGAAAAGCAGGAGCTTAATAAATTAAGTACTTCCTGGTATGGTTCCTGTACTGGTAATTCCCCAAAAGAATCTGGATTGTGGTGAGGGAACAGAGAAAAAAGCTCATTGAGGACCTGCACTTAAGAAGGGGGAAGGCAGCTGTATATCAGGGATAATCCCTTCTGAGAATAAAAACAGCTGGAGCTTGTTAAGGAAATTACACAGGGCAAAGGATAATGTACTGGGAACTCCTCAGAAGCATCTGATTTGTGGTGAGGGGAGAGAGATAAAAGCTCATTTAGGAACAACATGAACATGCTGCGTAGGTAGCAGTTTATCAGTAAACATCTCCACTGAGATTAAGAAAAGCAGTAGCTTAATAAATTAAGTACTTCCTGGTATGGTTAATGTTCTGGTCACTCCCCAAAAGAATCTGTATTGTGGTGAGGGAACTGAGGAAAAAAGCTCATTTAGGACCTTCACTTACGAAGGGTGTATGCAGCAGTATATCAGGGAGTATCCCTTCTGAGAATAAAAACAGCTGGAGTTTGTTAAGGTAATTACACAGGGGAAAGGATAATTTACTGGGAACACCTCAGAAGAGTCTGATTTGTGGTGAGGGAAGAGAGATAAAGGTCATTTAGGAACGACATGAACATGCTGCGTAGTTAGCTGTTTATCAATATATATCTCCACTGAGATTAAGAAAAGCAGTAGCTTAATAAATTAATTACTTCCTGGTATTGGTACTCTACTGGGAACTCCCCAAAAGAATCTGGATTGTGGTGAGGGAACAGAGAAAAAAGCTCATTTAGGAACTGCACTACGAAGGGGGTAGGCAGCTGTATATCAGGAAGTATCCATTCTGGGAATAAAAATAGCTGGAGCTTGTTATGGTAATTACACAGGGGAAAGAATAATGTACTGGGAACTCCTCGGAAGAATCTTATTTGTGGTGAGGGGAGAGAGATAAAAGCACATTTAGGAATGACATGTACATGCTGCGTAGGTAGCTGTTTATCAGTAAATATCTCCACTGAGATTAAGAAAAGCAGTAGCTTAATAAAATAAGTACTTCCTGGTATGGGTACTCTACTGGAAACTCCCCAAAAGAGTCTGGATTGTATAGAGTGAAGAGAGTAAAAAAGCTCATTTTGGAAGTGCACTTACGAAGGGGGAAAGCAGATGTATATCAGAGAGTATCCCTTCTGAGAATAAAAATAGCTGGAGCTTGTCAAGGTAATTACACAGGGGAAAGAATAATGTACTGGGAACTCCTCGGAAGAATCTGATTTGTGGTGAGGGGAGAGAGATAAAAGCTCATTTAGGAACGACATTAAGATGCTGTGTAAGTAGCTGTTTGTCAGGATATATCTCCACTGAGATTAAGAAAAGCAGTAGCTTAATAAATTAAGTACTTCCAGGTATGATTAGTGTACTGGTAACTCCCCAAAAGAATCTGGATTGTGCTGAGGGAACAGCGAAAAAAGCTCATTTAGGACCTGCACTTACGAAGGGGGTAGGCAGCTGTATATCAGGGAGTATCCCTTCTGAGAATAAAAACAGCTGGAGCTTGTTAAGGTAATTACACAGGGGAAAGGATAATGTACTGGGAACTCCTCAGAAGAATCTGATTTGTGGTGAGGGGAGAGAGATAAAAGCTCATTTAGGAATGACATGAACATGCTGCGTAGGTAGCTGTTTATCAGTAAATATCTCCCCTGAGATTAAGAAAAGCAGTAACTTAATAAATTAAGTACTTCCTGGTATGGTTACTGTACTGGTAACTCCCCAAAATAATCTGGATTGTAGTGAGGGAAAAGAGAAAAAAGCTCATTTAGGACCTGCACTTACGAAGCGGTTAGGCTGCTGTATATCACGGAGTATCCCTTCTGAGAATAAAAAGAGCTGGAGATTGTTAAGGTACTTATGCAGGGGAAAGGATAATGTACTGGGAACTCCTCAGAAGAATCTGATTTGTGGTGAGGGGAGAGAGATAAAAGCTCATTTAGGAACGACATGAATGTGCTGCTTAGGTAGCTTTTTATCAGTAAATATCTCCATTCAGATTAAGAAAAGCAGTAGCTTAATAAATTAAGCACTTCCTGGTATGGTTACTGTTCTGGTAACTCCCCAAAAGAATCTGGATTGTGGTGAGGGAACAGAGAAAAAAGCTCATTTAGGACCTGCACTTAAGAAGGGGGTAGCCAGCTGTATATCAGGGAGTATCCCTTCTGAGAATAAAAACAGCTGGAGCTTGTTAAGGTAATTACACAGGGGAAAGGATAATGTACTGGGAACTCCTCAGAAGACTCTGATTTGTGGTGAGGGGAGCGAGATAAAAGCTCATTTATGAACGACATGAACATGCTCTGTAGGTAGCTGTTTATCAGTAAATATCTCCACTGAGATTAAGAAAAGAAGTAGCTTAATAAATTAAGTACTTCCTGGTATGGTTAATGTACTGGTAACTCCCCAAAAGAATCTGGATTGTGGTGAGGGAACAGAGAAAAAAGCTCATTTAGGACCTGCACATACGAAGGGGGTAGGCAGCTGTATATCAGGGAGTATCCCTTCTGAGAATAAAAACAGCTGGAGCTTGTTAAGGTAATTACACAGGGGAAAGGATAATGTACTGGGAAATACTCAGAAGAATCTGATTTGTGATGAGGGGAGAGAGATAAAAGCTCATTTAGGAACGACATGAAAGTGCTGCATAGGTAGCTGTTTTTCCGGAAATATCTCCACTGAGAATAACAAAAGCAGTAGCTTAATAAATTAAGTACCTTCTGGTATGGTTACTATACTGGTAACTCCCCAAAACAATCTGGATTGTGGTGAGTGAACAGAGAAAAAAGCTCATTTAGGACCTGCATTTACCAAGGGGGTAGGCAGCTGTATATCAGGGAGTAAACCTTCTGAGAATAAAAACAGCTGGAGCATGTTAAGGTAATTACACAGGGGAAAAGATAATGTACTGGGAACTACTCAGAAGAATCTGATTTGTGGTGAGGGGAGAGAGATAAGAGCTCATTTAGGAACGACATGAAAATGCTGCATAGGTAGCTGTTTATCAGTAAATATCTCAGCGGAGATTAAGTAAAGCAGTAGCTTAATAAATTAAGTACTTCCTGTTACGGTTACTGTACTGTTAACTCCCCAAAAGAATCTTGATTGTGGTGAGGGAACAGAGAAAAAAGCTCATTTAGGACCTGCACTTACGAATGGGTAGGCATCTGTATATCAGGGAGTATCCCTTCTGAGAATAAAAACAGCTGGAGCTTGTTAAGGTAATTACACAGGGGAAAGGATAATGTACTGGGAACTCCTCAGAAGAATCTGATTTGTGGTGAGGGGAGAGAGATAAAAGCTCATTTAGGAACGACATTAACATGCTCCATAGGTAGCTGTTTATCAGTAAATATCTGCACTGAGATTAAGAACAGCAGTAGCTTAATAAATTAAGTACTTCCTGGTATGGTTACTGTACTGGTAACTCCCCAAAAGAATCTGGATTGTGGTGAGGGAACAGAGAAAAAAGCTCATTTAGGACCTGCACTTATTAAGGGGGTAGGCAGCTGTATATCAGGGAGTACCCCTTCTGATAATAAAAACAGCTGGAGCTTGTTAAGGTAATTAAACAGGGGAAAGGATAATGTACTGGGTACTCCTCAGAAGAATCTGATTTGTGGTGAGGGGAGAGAGATAAAAGCTCATGTAGGAACGACATGAAAATGCTGAGTAGGTAGCTGTTTATCAGGAAATATCTCCACTGAGAATAAGAAAAGCAGGAGCTTAATAAATTAAGTACTTCCTGGTGTGGATACTGTACTGGTAACTCCCCAAAAGAATCTGGATTGTGGTGAGGGAACAGAGAAAAAAGCTCATTTAGGACCTGCACTTACCAAGGGCGTAGGCAGCTGTATATCAGGGAGTAAAGCTTCTGAGAATAAAAACAGCTGGAGCATGTTAAGGTAATTACACAGGGGAAAGGATAATGTACTGGACTCCTCAGAAGAATCTGATTTGTGGTGAGGGGAGAGAGATAAAAGCTCATTTAGGTACGACATTAATATGCTGTGTAGGTAGCTGTTTATCAGTAAATATCTCCACTGAGATTAAGAACAGCAGTAGCTTAATAAATTAAGTACTTCCTGGTATGGTTACTGTACTGGTAACTCCACAAAAGAATCTGGATTGTGATGAGGGAACAGAGCAAAAAGCTCATATTGGACCTGCACTTACGAAGGGGGTAGGCAGCTGTATATCAGGGAGTAAACCTTCTAAGAATAAAAACAGCTGGAGCGTGTTAAGGTCATTACACAGGGGAAAGCATAATGTACTGGAAACTCCTAAAGAATCGGATTTGTGGTGAGGGGAGAGAGATACAAGCTCATTTAGGAACGACATGAAAATGCTGCATAGGTAGCTGTTTATCAGTAAATATCTCCACTGAGATTAAGAAAAGCAGTAGCTTAATAAATTAAGAACTTCTTGGTACGGTTACTGTACTGGTAAGTCCCCAAATGGATCTGGATTGTGGTGAGGGAACAGAGAAAAAAGCTCATTTAGGACCTGCACTTACGAAGGGGGTAGGCAGCTGTATATAAGGGAGTAAATCGTCTGATAATAGAAACAGCTGGAGCTTGTTAAGGTAATTACACAGGGGAAAGGATAATATACGGGGAACTCCTCAGAAGAATCTGATTTGTGGTGAGGGGAGAGAGATAAAAGCTCATTTAGGAACGACATGAACATGCTGAGTACGTAGCTGTTTATCAGTAAATATTTCCCCTGAGATTAAGAAAAGCAGTTTCTTAATAAATTAAGTAATTCCTGGTATGGATACTGTACTGGTAACTCCCCAAAGGAATCTGGATTGTGGTGAGGGAACAGAGAAAAAAGCTCATTTAGGAACGACATGAACATGCTGCGTAGGTAGCTGTTTATCAGTAAATATCTCCACTGAGATTAAGAAAAGCAGTAGCTTAATAAATTAAGTACTTCCTGGTATGGTTACTGTACTGGTAACTCCCCAAAAGAACCTAAATTGTGGTGAGGGAACAGAGAAAAAAGCTCATTTTGGACCTGCAATTACGAAGAGGGTAGGCAGCTGTATATCAGGGAGTAAACCTTCTGAGAATAAAAACAGCTGAAGCTTGTTAAGGTAATTACACAGGGGAAAGGATATTGTACTGGGAACTCCTCAGAAGAATCTGATTTATGGTGAGGGGAGAGAGATAAAAGCTCATTTAGGAACGACATGAACATGCTGGGTAGGTAGCTGTTTATCAGTAAATATCTCCACTGAGATTAAGAAAAGCAGTAGCTTAATAAATTAAGTACTTCCTGGTATGGTTACTGTACTGGTAACTACCCAATAGAATCTGGATTGTGGTGAGGGAACAGAGAATAAAGCTCATTTAGGACCTGCACTTACAAAGGGGGTAGGCAGCTGTATATCAGGGAGTAAAGGTTCTGAGAATAAAAACAGCTGGAGCTTGTTAAGGAAATTACACAGGGGAAAGGATAATGTACTGGGAACTCCTCAGAAGAATCTGATTTGTGGTGAGGGGAGAGAGATAAAAGCTCATTTAGGAACGACATGAACATGGGGCGTAGGTAGCTGTTTATCAGTAAATATCTCCACTGAGATTAAGAAAAGCAGTAGCTTAGAAAATTAAGTACTTCCTGGTATGGTTACTGTACTGGTAACTCCCCAAAAGAATCTGGATTGTGGTGAGGTAACAGAGAAAAAAGCTCATTTAGGACCTGCACTTACGAAGGGGGTAGGCAGCAGTATATCAGGGAGGAAACCTTCTGAGAATAAAAACAGCTGGAGCTTGTTAAGGTAATTACACAGGGGAAAGGATAATGTATTGGGAACTGCTCAGAAGAATATGATTTGTGGTGAGGGGAGAGAGATAAAAGCTCATTTACGAACGACATGAACATGCTGCGTAGGTAGCTGTTTATCAGAAAATATCTCCACTGAGATTAAGAAAAGCAGTAGCTTAATAAATTAAGTAGTTCCTGGTATGGTTACTGTACTGGTAACTCCCCAAAAGAATCTGGATTGTGGTGAGGGAACAGAAAAAAAAGCTCATTTAGGACCTGCACTTACGAAGGGGGTAGGCAGCTGTATATCAGGGAGTAAACCTTCTGAGAATAAAAACAGCTGGAGCTTTTTAAGGTAATTACACAGGGGAAAGGATAATATACTGGGAACTCCTCAGAAGAATCTGATTTGTGATGAGGGGAGAGAGATAAAAGCTCATTTAGGAACGACATTAACATGCTCCATAGGTAGCTGTTTATCAGTAAATATCTGCACTGAGATTAAGAACAGCAGTAGCTTAATAAATTAAGTACTTCCTGGTATGGTTACTGTACTGGTAACTCCCCAAAAGAATCTGGATTGTGGTGAGGGAACAGAGAAAAAAGCTCATTTAGGACCTGCACTTATTAAGGGGGTAGGCAGCTGTATATCAGGGAGTACCCCTTCTGATAATAAAAACAGCTGGAGCTTGTTAAGGTAATTAAACAGGGGAAAGGATAATGTACTGGGTACTCCTCAGAAGAATCTGATTTGTGGTGAGGGGAGAGAGATAAAAGCTCATGTAGGAACGACATGAAAATGCTGAGTAGGTAGCTGTTTATCAGGAAATATCTCCACTGAGAATAAGAAAAGCAGGAGCTTAATAAATTAAGTACTTCCTGGTGTGGATACTGTAATGGTAACTCCCCAAAAGAATCTGGATTGTGGTGAGGGAACAGAGAAAAAAGCTCATTTAGGACCTGCACTTACCAAGGGCGTAGGCAGCTGTATATCAGGGAGTAAAGCTTCTGAGAATAAAAACAGCTGGAGCATGTTAAGGTAATTACACAGGGGAAAGGATAATGTACTGGACTCCTCAGAAGAATCTGATTTGTGGTGAGGGGAGAGAGATAAAAGCTCATTTAGGTACGACATTAATATGCTGTGTAGGTAGCTGTTTATCAGTAAATATCTCCACTGAGATTAAGAACAGCAGTAGCTTAATAAATTAAGTACTTCCTGGTATGGTTACTGTACTGGTAACTCCACAAAAGAATCTGGATTGTGATGAGGGAACAGAGCAAAAAGCTCATATTGGACCTGCACTTACGAAGGGGGTAGGCAGCTGTATATCAGGGAGTAAACCTTCTAAGAATAAAAACAGCTGGAGCGTGTTAAGGTCATTACACAGGGAAAGCATAATGTACTGGGAACTCCTAAAGAATCGGATTTGTGGTGAGGGGAGAGAGATACAAGCTCATTTAGGAACGACATGAAAATGCTGCATAGGTAGCTGTTTATCAGTAAATATCTCCACTGAGATTAAGAAAAGCAGTAGCTTAATAAATTAAGAACTTCTTGGTACGGTTACTGTACTGGTAACTCCCAAATGGATCTGGATTGTGGTGAGGGAACAGAGAAAAAAGCTCATTTAGGACCTGCACTTACGAAGGGGGTAGGCAGCTGTATATAAGGGAGTAAATCGTCTGATAATAGAAACAGCTGGAGCTTGTTAAGGTAATTAC
This sequence comes from Perognathus longimembris pacificus, assembly GCF_023159225.1. Taxonomy (NCBI): domain Eukaryota; kingdom Metazoa; phylum Chordata; class Mammalia; order Rodentia; family Heteromyidae; genus Perognathus; species Perognathus longimembris. Next base: position 11,849 of record NW_025956789.1, on the reverse strand, counting down.
ACAGGGGAAAGGATAATGTACGGGGAACTCCTCAGAAGAATCTGATTTGTGGTGAGGGGAGAGAGATAAAAGCTCATTTAGGAACGACATGAACATGCTGAGTACGTAGCTGTTTATCAGTAAATATTTCCCCTGAGATTAAGAAAAGCAGTTTCTTAATAAATTAAGTAATTCCTGGTATGGATACTGTACTGGTAACTCCCCAAAGGAATCTGGATTGTGGTGAGGGAACAGAGAAAAAAGCTCATTTAGGAACGACATGAACATGCTGCGTAGGTAGCTGTTTATCAGTAAATATCTCCACTGAGATTAAGAAAAGCAGTAGCTTAATAAATTAAGTACTTCCTGGTATGGTTACTGTACTGGTAACTCCCCAAAAGAACCTAAATTGTGGTGAGGGAACAGAGAAAAAAGCTCATTTATGACCTGCAATTACGAAGAGGGTAGGCAGCTGTATATCAGGGAGTAAACCTTCTGAGAATAAAAACAGCTGAAGCTTGTTAAGGTAATTACACAGGGGAAAGGATATTGTACTGGGAACTCCTCAGAAGAATCTGATTTATGGTGAGGGGAGAGAGATAAAAGCTCATTTAGGAACGACATGAACATGCTGGGTAGGTACCTGTTTATCAGTAAATATCTCCACTGAGATTAAGAAAAGCAGTAGCTTAATAAATTAAGTACTTCCTGGTATGGTTACTGTACTGGTAACTACCCAATAGAATCTGGATTGTGGTGAGGGAACAGAGAATAAAGCTCATTTAGGACCTGCACTTACAAAGGGGGTAGGCAGCTGTATATCAGGGAGTAAAGGTTCTGAGAATAAAAACAGCTGGAGCTTGTTAAGGAAATTACACAGGGGAAAGGATAATGTACTGGGAACTCCTCAGAAGAATCTGATTTGTGGTGAGGGGAGAGAGATAAAAGCTCATTTAGGAACGACATGAACATGGGGCGTAGGTAGCTGTTTATCAGTAAATATCTCCACTGAGATTAAGAAAAGCAGTAGCTTAGAAAATTAAGTACTTCCTGGTATGGTTACTGTACTGGTAACTCCCCAAAAGAATCTGGATTGTGGTGAGGTAACAGAGAAAAAAGCTCATTTAGGACCTGCACTTACGAAGGGGGTAGGCAGCAGTATATCAGGGAGGAAACCTTCTGAGAATAAAAACAGCTGGAGCTTGTTAAGGTAATTACACAGGGGAAAGGATAATGTATTGGGAACTGCTCAGAAGAATATGATTTGTGGTGAGGGGAGAGTGATAAAAGCTCATTTACGAACGACATGAACATGCTGCGTAGGTAGCTGTTTATCAGAAAATATCTCCACTGAGATTAAGAAAAGCAGTAGCTTAATAAATTAAGTAGTTCCTGGTATGGTTACTGTACTGGTAACTCCCCAAAAGAATCTGGATTGTGGTGAGGGAACAGAAAAAAAAGCTCATTTAGGACCTGCACTTACGAACGGGGTAGGCAGCTGTATATCAGGGAGTAAACCTTCTGAGAATAAAAACAGCTGGAGCTTTTTAAGGTAATTACACAGGGGAAAGGATAATATACTGGGAACTCCTCAGAAGAATCTGATTTGTGATGAGGGGAGAGAGATAAAAGCTCATTTAGGAACGCCATTAACATGCTGCGTAGGTAGCTGTTTATCAGTAAATATCTCCACTGAGATTAAGAAAAGCTGTAGCTTAATAAATTAAGTACTTCCTGGTATGGTTACTGTACTGGTAACTCCCCAAAGGAATCTGGATTGTGGTGAGGGAACAGAGAAAAAAGCTCATTTAGGAACGACATGAACATGCTGCGTAGGTAGCTGTTTATCAGTAAATATCTCTACTGAGATTAAGAAAAGCAGTAGCTTAATAAATGAAGTACTTCCTGGTATGGTTACTGTACTGGTAACTCCCCAAAAGAACCTGGATTGTGGTGAGGGAACAGAGAAAAAAGCTCATTTAGGACCTGCAGTTACGAAGGGGGTAGGCAGCTGTATATCAGGGAGTAAACCTTCTGAGAATAAAAACAGCTGGAGCTTGTTAAGGTAATTACACAGGGGAAAGGATAATGTACTGGGAACTCCTCAGAAGAATCTGATTTGTGGTGAGGGGAGAGAGGTAAAAGCTCATTTAGGAACGACATGAACATGCTGCATACGTAGCTGTTTATCAGTAAATATCTCCACTGAGATTGAGAAAAGCAGTTTCTTAATAAATTAAGTAATTCCCGGTTTGGATACTGTACTGGTAACTCACCAAATGAATCTGGATTGTGGTGAGGGAACAGAGAAAAAAGCTCATTTAGGACCTGCACTTACGAAGGATGTAGGCAGCGGTATATCAGGGAGTAAACCTTCTGAGAATAAATACAGCTGTAGCTTGTTAAGGTAATTACACAGGTGAAAGGATAATGTACTGGGAACTCCTCAGAAGAATCTGATTTGTGGTGAGGGGAGAGAGATAAAAGCTCATTTAGGAACGACATGAACGTGCTGCGTAGGTAGCTGTTTATCAGTAAATATCTCCACTGAGATTAAGAAAAGCAGTAGCTTAATAAATTAAGTACTTCCTCGTATGGTTACTGTACTGGTAACTCCCCAAAAGAATCTGGATTGTGGTGAGGGAACAGAGAAAAAAGCTCATTTAGGACCTGCACTTACGAAGGAGGTAGGCAGCTGTATATCAGCGAGTAAACCTTCTGAGAATAAAAAAAGCTGGAGCTTGTTAAGGTAATTACACAGGGGAAAGGATAAAGTACTGGGAACTCCTCAGAAGAATCTGATTTGTGGTGAGGGGAGAGAGATAAAAGCTCATTTAGGAACGACATGAACATGCTGCGTAGGTAGCTGTTTATCAGTAAATATCTCCACTGAGATTAAGAAAAGCAGTAGCTTAATAAATTAAGTACTTCCTGGTATGGTTACTGTACTGGTAACTCCCCAAAAGAATCTGGATTGTGGTGAGGGAACAGTGAAAAAAGCTCATTTAGGACCTGCTCTTACGAAAGGGTAGGCAGCTGTATATCAGCGAGTAAACCTTCTGAGAATAAAAAAAAGCTGGAGCTTGTTAAGGTAATTACACAGGGGAAAGGATAAAGTACTGGGAACTCCTCAGAATAATCTGATTTGTGGTGAGGGGAGAGAGATAAAAGCTCATTTAGGAACGACATGAACATGCTGCGTAGGTAGCTGTTTATCAGTAAATATCTCCACTGAGATTAAGAAAAGCAGTAGCTTAATAAATTAAGTACTTCCTTTTATGGTACTGTACTGGTAACTCCCCAAAAGCATCTGGATTGTGGTGAGGGAACAGAGAAAAAAGCTCATTTAGGACGTGCACTTACGAAGGGGGTAGGCAGCTGTATATCAGGGAGTAAACCTTCTGAGAATAAAAATAGCTGGAGCTTGTTAAGGTAATTACACAGGGGAAAGGAATATGTACTGGGAACTCCTCAGAAGAATCTGATTTGTGGTGAGGGGAGAGAGATAAAAGCTCATTTAGGAACGACATGAACATGCTTCGTAGGTAGCTCTTTGTCAGTAAATATCTCCACTGAGATTAAGAAAAGCAGTAGCTTAATAAATTAAGTACTTCCTGGTATGGTTACTGTACTGGTAACTCCCCAAAAGAATCTGGATTGTGGTGAGGGAACAGAGAAAAAAGCTCATTTAGGACCTGTGTTGAACCTGGGTAACTGCAGTCGAAATCAGGACACGGGGGATGCAAGGCAAGTGAACCAATGCATACTTTATTCCAAGAGGGCCAGGGTTTATATAGGGTTAGAAACCAATTTTACAATTACAGGGTAAAAGATCAATACAGCATGACATTTGTCTCAAATACAGAAGTGGAGGAAATTTCCTACTGTGAGGGCAGCAACTTGATACAAATGCCTTTCTAATTACAGGAGGTAGTGACTACAAAGATTATTGATATCAAAACAAGGAACTGTATACAACCGAGGTAGAACTATAATTATCTCCTAGCTACTATCTCCTTAATGCTAGATAACATCAATCTTGACTTCTCCAAATACTTGTGAAATAACAGTGAGGAGACTTTCCTGTTTACAGTGAGAATCTAGTGAGGAGACTTTCCTGTTTACAGAGAGAATCTAACACTAAAGGCAGCTGGTCTAGCAAGTCTCCTCAGGGAGACTTGCTAAGTAGGGGGAAAAAGGAGATTCTCACAACAACTGGTGGCTTCCTTTGGCCCACAAACACCAGAAACTCCTTACTGGGAATGTATTCCCAAGGGCCTATTAGTGTGCTAATGAGGCATCAGAGTAACCTTGCCGGGGCTAAATTTTTCCACTGGTTGGAGACTTTAATTCTCCAACAATTCCCCCTTTTTTATTAATTTTCCACAGCCACTTCTCTGGAAAGTTTAAGGGCAGTGAGTAAAACATCAGAGGAATTATTCCTAGTGTAACGCTTCATTATAGCTATGATAGAACAATATCATAAGAAGAAGACACATATCATAAGTATTAAGGCAATAGAAGCACTTCCAACACTATGGGTAATACTTTGCCACCACCCCCTAGGGTCTAGTCCTTCTAAGGTCTGAGCTAGTCCTTGGGCTATGTCATCAATAGAGGAGGCATCTGGCAATTCCTTTTGAAAAGTTTCAAAAACCTCCCTGCACAAGCTTTGTTCACTTAACGTACCATTTAGTAGGGCTCCATCTATAAGCATTTGTATATCATTCAATTCATATTCAGAGGCATTATATTTATAAGGTGTTACACAGACATGACTAGAATTCCAATCGCAAGTCAAAAACAAGCGTTGCTGTAAAGCCAGATATTTCTGTCCAAGCCAAAACACTCCTCCTTTAACAGCTTCTATCTCATCTTGAAGGTGGGCATTTACTTCCAGCTGGTGTTGCCACAGATTGTGGGAGTCCTGGTGCCACTGCACCATAAAGTCATGAGTTTGTACAGATTGTCGCAATGCGGCTCCGGATACTGCTGCAGTTGTAGCAATGGCAATCAGTCCAACGAGTCCTGCAATAATCAGTCCAATGGCATGACGACTCCTCTTCAGAAGCCGCTTAAAAAAACTGCATTACTAATCCTTGTACAGGTCCTCCAGCCCAGGGACGATGCATACGAACAGGGACCCAAAGTGAGTTGCGCTGGGTTAAAATCATGATCCTATCTTGACTAAAAATAAAGGTGACATTGTTATTCAAGCAAGTATACAATTTACAATTTATGCTGGTAATGGCATTCTTAGTTATGTTTATGGGGCCGACCATCAGTACTTGTGGAAAATGAACACAAGCAGAGATATTATAGGTCTTTACAACTGTGAAGTTGTAGGAGGCCGAGGATCCTTTAGTTCCTGAGTAAGTTCCATTGGCCAGCAATACAGGAGCCTGAGAAGCTGCTAATTTCTAGAGATGATGTTGTGGAGGAAATAGCCTGTTTCCATGGGCGAGAGCAGGCCGGGGGTCACTAAAGCCTGCTCCAAACCACCCTAAAAGCTGTTCAGCAGACATGGACATGCTCATAGATAAAGTAGGTTCACAAGATGAGTTATATTCAGTGCAGTTTTTAAACCACACACCAAAAGGTCCCCAATCATACCAAGTATGCTGGGATGTATTCCAAATAGTTGGAAAAATTCCTCGACAACTTTCCCAATGTCTTTCAGTAAAGTTCAGGTTCAGATAAGTAAAATTGTCACATTTAGGCAGGCCAGCAGGAATAGGATAATTATCTAATTTATAGGTATGAGATCCCACAGACCAGGAAGACAGTCTAATCAGCCGAGTTCTACTGGAGTTATATGAACCTCCATGCTGAATCCAATATTGATATCTAAAAGGGTAACATGGGGAGCGGCCTTGACAGATAGCTTTAGAGAACTGAGAATAAGAGAAGTTAAATGATCTTTCCTCTTCCATAGGAAAGACTGGAATGCCAGACCCATAGGGGGAGAGAGTAAATTAGTAATAGATGTAAAAGAGACAGGGGCTTTTGTCCATAAGTATGGACATAAAGGAGGGTTAGAAATATAGGCCCAATACATTACCTCTGATGTAGCCCCTACAGGTTACCAGTGCACACCTGTCCATTAGAATGGCCTTATCACTTGGATGAGAATGTTTCACCCCGGTCTTGATGCACAGAGGGGTGTTTGTTGCTGGATCCACTGGAGCAGGTGCTAGAAAGATGGGCTGTCTTCTGTAGAACATAAGCATACCCTCGCCCCTGGGTTAACTCCCCGGGACCCAATCTAGCCCAACCCCCAATCTATTCCAAACTGGCTGTGGTTTGTTTTGCATAGGCGGAGCTAGGAAGTGTCGCTCAGCTCTTGCTAAAACATCTCCTTGAGGCAAATTTAAAAAGTTAAGGACAAATAGTGCTTCTGCAATAACGGCTCGGGCTGTTTTATAAATACTTTTCATAGAAGTTGCATATCCCTCAGTACTATCCATAGTCCCCCTCTTTAGTTTTTTAATTTGTGTTTTTAATGTATAATGAGCTCTTTCTACTATACCTTGACCTTGAGGATTGTATTCAATTCCTGTAACATGAAAAATGTTATGAAATTCTAAAAATTTTCGTACTTGTTTACTGGAATAAGTTGGTGCATTGTCAGTTTTTATTTGAGAAGGAATCCCCATGACTGCGAACGTTTCTAGTAAATGTTGAATGATATGAGTCCCTTTTTCCCCTGGCAGAGGAGTTGCCCAAATAAAAGAAGAATATGTATCAATGGATACATGCACATATTGTAAGCGGCCAAATTCAGGGATGTGTGTTACATCCATTTGCCAAATTTTATTAGGAGCAGTTCCTGACGTGTCAATTAATTTTTGAGGGCTACATAAATCCGAATCTCCTTGAAGAATGGAAAATAGATTAGGAATTCTGGGAATTCCTAAGGAAGGGCGAAGCCAATTTATGTCCCTAGTAACTTTTGAAAATTAAGAGTTTTAAACTCTTCAGTACAAATTTTTATTAATTGGGGGGTAATTACTTCTCTTCTAACTAAATATCCCAGACTTAAATGGTTCTTCTGTTTAAATGAATTTTATCAGGGGCAATTATTAAATTATACTGTTGAAAGTCTAAAGGCAAAATTTGTAACAATTGTGATACAATATTTTTATCAGGTGCAGCAAATAATAAATCATTTTATTGAAAACCTGTAAAACAAACTGGAGTAGTAATTAAAACAATCATCTTGATAGCCATAGTTTTCCTATATCCAACTTAAAACAAACATTTTAAATTTCATATCTCAGAATACATTTTTGATCTCAAGTCTTTTACCAAGCCTGGTTGTATTAAAAGAAATCTGGAGCCTAGGTATCACCCATTGCTTCATGCTGCTTGTTTTTCACTTCCAAATTTCTTATCTAGAAAGGCATTCTAAAACCTTTTAAAGTAGAGGCTTTCACACCTTTACTTCAGCCTGTATTTGCATAGAAAAACTGAAGCCCAGGGGGCACATTGCCTCCTGGTTGTCTGCTTTAAAAGAGCCATTTTCCGATATACAGAGAGTTAATGAAAGTTGTGTACTTCTATCCCCCATTAGTTTATATACTTTAAAATATTTACCTGATTATATGTGACTTAAGATAGTTAATCTTACTGTTACAGTACAGTTTACACTTAAAAAATTTAGTACCTGATTCATTAAAGTGATACCCAAAACAATTGTAACAAGAGTACACTTAGCAGTGTGCCCCAGAATTATAACCATGAGATTTCAGAGTTAGCATATTTGCCTTTTTAATACATTCAAATTGCAAACCTGTACAGAAATCGAGTTATATCAGGTAAATAAACTTTTAACTCTCCTTTAAGATATTCCAATTTTAATCCATCCTAAGGGGCAGATTTAGAAGTATCAGTCAAATCATACATTTTACCCTGAGGTTTCCAATGTTTATACCTGAAAACAAAAGAAATAAAAGAAAGGCCTCCATTGGCCTGTCCTATAGAATGGGCCTACCTCCATCCTACTCCTTAGAGCTTGATGAACTGCCTTGGGGCCAGCTTGCCCTCTCCCACTATGAATGGACGCCACCCTACGGCTGTCCCATCACGTGGATGGCTAAACTGCACTTTTGTCAGTTTACCCCTCACTACTGAGGATAGTATCGTTCAAGGGCCCATGCTAAGTTCTTATTTATTTATTTATTTATTTATTTATTTTTAACCATGAATTAAAGAATTTTTTAACTATAGTTCCTTTTTAAAATAAAGTAATAATCCTTTAAAACTTTTGGTAAAGCCCAAACTCGATGATCTTTTGAAGTTTACAGTTAAACTAACCTATTTTTACATCATACATTTTTAATCTTGAACACATTCACACCCACATACATTTGTGTGCGCGCACACACACATACATACATTCACATATGTAGGTATTAATGTAAACAGAACTTAAAAGCAGTCCAAACAACTATCAGCCGTACATTTTTTAGTGGCAAAAGGTATATTTTCCAATCTTACTCTTGTAATGACCAAAACTTAAAACAAAACCTTTAATGAATGATTTTAGCATTGTTTAGTCTTATTCGCTAGGGCCTATTAGTTTTAGCAAAGTATCTTAGCATACTAAACACTTTTTAGCTGAAGATAACTGGGTTGGGGTCCCCTGGAGTATTACTGAGTCCACCTAGCACTTGACTCTTAGTGTTTACTCTCAGGCTAAGATTAGCCTAGCCGGCTGTTTGAACTCAGCTCTTAGCAGCCTGCACTTTTTCTGCCTTCTTGCAGAAGGAGACACAGTACCTAGTAAATGTTTTGCCCATAGACATGTAAATGGACAACAGAAATAAGGGAAACAAAAGTTTATGTTTAAAACTGGTACCAATCTCAAAGACAAAACTAGTCAAGACAAAACAGAACATAGAAACAGAGGCTTTTACACCTTGGATGGCATGTCCAGCGTCCACAAGCTGCCAGCCAGAGTGATGGAAAGTCCATAGGGCCCTGAAAATTCTCAGGGGGATCCTCCCCAGTGGAGATTTCCATCCCCTGGCAATCAACCTGCCGAGGCCGCCGACCAGAGGACTTCTTTCCCAATTTAGCACTCCACACGAAACACAACTAATCAAACAAGGACAAAGACACATGAAACATGCAGCGCAGGCGCAAATTAAAAGTGCAATTGCAGTAAAAATTCTCTTAAGAAGTAAAAGAAAAATCACTAGTCCTTCCCCAATTCCAGGCTGATGGACTAAAACAGGGAGTGTCAGCTCCCCTGCTAGTGCCTGGTTGTAAAGAAAAGATGATGGGGAAGCCTCCTTCACTGGAAGGTAGCCATGAGACGGCCCTGTATTACAGCTGTCCTAAATTGAGTGAATCTGGTCAATATCTTGATAATGACGGGGCTGTGCCACACCTCTGGTTGGAGGGGGTTCAATGACAGGAAAAGTTTGATAGCAAGAGAGAGAGGCAGAACCATAGGACTTAGATTAATTAAAGTAAAAGTGGGCTCCGCGGCCGCAATTATTTGTTCTTTACTTTCACCTTCCTGACTGCCCCTGGCAGATCGAAAGAGCATCTGTAGCACTTTGACTGCACTGCTGAGCTGCCTAAATTATCATCATTCTCTGAAGGAGCATAGGTAGAGGCTGAAGGCTTATTTGATGTTAATTTTTCTTTAACAAAACTGACAGGAGATAGTTCAGGTGTTGCCATGTCTTTTAGCTCCTGCCCAATTTGAGTTTTTACCTCCCCGGACAAATTATAAGCCTTCATAGCTTTTTCCACGTCAGCCTCTGGCTCAGCAGCTGATGTTATGATAGCATCAGGAGACATCATGCTCACGGCTGTATGTATTAATGCCCAAACAGACCAAAATGTAACTGGAACCTTGTCTCCACACCGATATTCATTTTCCATATTATTCTCTACTCGTTCCCAGACTTCTAAATCTAAAGTATCTCCCTCTGGGAACCATAGATTATACTCCACTACCTGTACACACTCATCTCTTTGTGAACACGAGACCATAGCTCCGTCCCGTTTCAATACATGGTGGATAAAATTAGAAAATGGAGTTGGTTTAGCTTGTCCCATAACCCCGTAATTTTTTAAGAATAGGAGCTCACCACACAGATCCCTTGTCTCCTGTGAATTACACACAGATCCCTTGTCTCCTGTGAATTAAAAATATCTCTCACCTCACTCGAGAGCTCGGCAGTTCCGCAATCTCCTGTGGATCAATTGTCAGGTCCCTGGGTCCGGACGCCAGATGTTGAACCTGGGTAACTGCAGTCGAAATCAGGACACGGGGGATGCAAGGCGAGAGAACCAATGCATACTTTATTCCAAGAGGGCCAGGGTTTGTATAGGGTTAGAAACCAATTTTACAATTACAGGGTAAAAGATCAATACAGCATGACATTTGTCTCAAATACAGAAGTGGAGGAAATTTCCTACTGTGAGGGCAGCAACTTGATACAAATGCCTTTCTAATTACAGGAGGTAGTGACTACAAAGATTATTGATATCAAAACAAGGAACTATACACAACCGAGGTAGAACTATAATTATCTCCTAGCTACTATCTCCTTAAGGCTAGATAACATCAATCTTGACTTCTCCAAATACTTGTGAAATAACAGTGAGGAGACTTTCCTGTTTACAGTGAGAATCTAGTGAGGAGACTTTCCTGTTTACAGAGAGAATCTAACACTAAAGGCAGCTGGTCTAGCAAGTCTCCTCAGGGAGACTTGCTAAGTAGGGGGAAAAAGGAGATACTCACAACAACTGGTGGCTTCCTTTGGCCCACAAACACCAGAAACTCCTTACTGGGAATGTATTCCCAAAGGCCTATTAGTGTGCTAATGAGGCATCAGAGTAACCTTGCCGGGGCTAAATTTTTCCACTGGTTGGAGACTTTAATTCTCCAACACACCTGCACTTACGAAGGGGGTAGGCAGCTGTATATCAGGGAGTAAACCTTCTGAGAATAAAAACAGCTGGAGCTTGTTAAGGTAATTACAAAGGGGAAAGGATAATGTACTGGGAAATCCTCAGAAGAATCTGATTTGTGGTGAGGGGAGAGAGATAAAAGCTCATTTAGGAACGACATGAACATGCTGCGTAGGTAGCTGTTTATCAGTAAATATCTCCACTGAGATTAAGAAAAGCAGTAGCTTAATAAATTAAGTACTTCCTGGTATGGTTACTCTACCGGTAACTCCCCAAAAGAATCTGGATTGTAGTGAGGGAACAGAGAAAAAATCTCATTTAGGACCTGCACTTACGAAGGGGGTAGGCAGCTGTATATCAGGGAGTAAACCTTCTGAGAATAAAAACAGCTGGATCTTGTTAAGGTAATTAGCCAGAGGAACGGATAATGTACTCGAAAATCCTCAGAAGATTCTGATTTGTGGTGAGGGGAGAGAGATTAAAGCTCATTTAGGAACGACATGAACATACGGCGTACGTAGCTGTTTATCAGTAAATATCTCCACTGAGATTAAGAAAAGCAGTAGCTTAATAAATGAAGTAATTCCTGGTATGGTTACTCTACTGGTAACTCCCCAAAAGAATCTGGATTGTAGTGAGGGAACAGAGAAAAAATCTCATTTAGGACCTGCACTTACGAAGGGGGTAGGCAGCTGTATATCAGGGAGTATCGCTTCTGAGAATAAAAACAGCTGGAGCTAGTTAAGATAATTACACAGGGGAAAGGATAATGTACTGGGAACTCCTCAGAAGAATCTGATTTGTGTGAGGGGAGAGAGAAAAAAGCTCATTTAGGAATGACATGAACATGCTGCGTAGTTAGCTGTTTATCAGTAAATATCTCCACTGAGATTAAGAAAAGCAGTAGCTTAATAAATTAAGTACTTCCTGGTATGGTT